>NC_072731.1:63308287-63513518 GCF_026930045.1 Uloborus diversus | reverse complement strand
AAAAAGACATAAAAATCCGTAAAACTTCCGGGAAATCCCGAAGGCTTGGCAGGTATGTAATTGGTAAACATTATATTGGTTCTGCACCCCCCCAGAACCCCAGAAACTATAGACATGGAACCCCCGTTTAAGATATCGGGGGCACCATTCCAGATATTTTTTCGGGGTCCTCTTGTAGGCAAACATTTCAAATTCTGCCATTTGCTAAACCAGTTTTAGCCCATTGGGGCTCCTAAATAGCAGGGGTCCTAGGTCATGGCCAATTCAGTAATCGGCCTATAAGTGGAAAAAAGGGGGCCCACGGCCCAACTTCCATTGTGCGAATACCAAACCTTGGGACGGCACTGAGCAAAAAGTGGAGAAAAGGGAAAATCCCCGAAAAGAAAGGGAGAAGAAAGAAAAAGTCCTGACCGTAGGGAATCCTGAAAAAGAGTCAAGAGAAGTTTTTTGTGTAGGATCTGGAATGGGGGGGGGGGGAGTCGGCAAGGGCTGGAAAAGTTTTGAGACCGAAAATTTTTCCATAAATGAAATTTGGTTTGAAAAGCTTATATTGGTGTTGGGGCTATAAACCACTAGGGCTCGTATCTTTCGTCATCCCAATATCATCAAAAACCGCCTAAAATTTGGGGCTTTAAAACTTTGATTTAAAAAAAATCCCGGGAAAGCCCCGGAACCTTATTTTTCTTGTCCAGTCATCGAAGGCAATTCAATTTCAGGCGCTCAATTTTGAAAAATTTCCGGGGAGAGCCTTCGAACACCCGTTTCTTTAAAATCCAAGATCATCTAAAATTGCGTTTTGAGAGCTTCGATGCCAAAAAAAAATTTTGAAGTCTTATCTTTCACCCTCTTCCCTTTATATAACACTGTAAAAACGCATTTATGCACCACTTTCTATGCTGTTAAGGCAAGAGATGAAAGGGTTTGGAACTTTGCTCCGAAATTTTCCGAAATCGAAGATTCAAAAAGGTAACTTGCTGCATAAACTGCAGAGTTCCTCGTGTAGAATCCCTCTGAGGCGCTCATCAACAAAATGTAGCCGTTTATTTCGTCTATGAACGTTTATTTATAGTCACCGCCACATTTTTCATTATATCATTAGTTATCAAATTGCATGTAAAAAATTGCCAATAATAAGTGAATTAAGTTTCTGATTTTATATTTACTTTATATTAGAGACGTACAGAGTACTCGGTAATTACTCGATACTCGACATACTCGGCCACTTTGCCGAGTACTCGGTACTTGGCCAAATTCTGATCAGATACTCGGCCAATACCGAGTAGTTGCAAAAAATTGAATATTGTCCAAGACAGATACCAAAATTTATATTTAAAAAAAAAGCAAGCATTATATTCTGCAATAATTTACAATTAAAATTTATAAGTCAAGTATAGAAAATATGGAATTTTTATATTAAAAATGGATATTTGATACAAACAAAAATTAGTTATAAAAAATATAAAAATACCTTTGCTTAAAAAATGAAAGGAAATAAAACAATGTTAAAAGCACAGTGTAGGAACACTGCAGATACGTGTTTTGGAAGTTACAAGGAATTCCTTTTTCTATGCACAAAATGGGAGCTCGTGGATTTAAAGGCATCCGACAAAAGTTGGATTTTTTTTGTTGAATGTCTTTACCTTCTTTAGCTCACATGTTATGCACTGAAAAAGACATTCCTTGTAGGGGGGGGGGGGGCGGAAACATGTGTCTGCAGTGTTCTTACACATTTGTTTTATCTGCTTTAAAAAAATATTTATGTTTGGCGGACTAGAACTATAATTGATTGGTATACAGTGAAACCCCTCCTAACGGACACCCCTCTTTATGCGGACAATTTTTAATTCCCCAGTTCCAATGCAAATAACATTATTAAACCCCTGTCCTGCAGACACCTCTCTATTGCGGACAAAAAAAAAAATTGTCCTGTTAGTGTCCGCATTAGAGGGATTTTACTGTAATTTGTTTTAATTCCAACTTGATTAATCATACCTTTTATTTATTTATTTTTAATTTTAAAAATCATTTTTTTGGTAAAATTTTTGACAATGCGTAATTAAATTTCACCAGGAATTTAGTTTTAAAAACTATTATATGGACAAGGAGGTCTACACTACTATTCCAATAAGTTCAAAATTCATCTCATGTGTGTCGGTGGTTCTTGTTAAAACATAATTGGTACTTGGTAACTCGGCCGAGTACTCGGTAACTCGGCCAAGTAGTGAAAGGCCGAGTACTCGGCCAAAGTGCTACTCGGTACGTCTCTACTTTATATCCAATGAACCGTTTCTAAGAGAATGAATTTTGAGAATTATTTAATTACCAATTCCAGTTGAGTGAAACATTTTCCGATTTGTATGATATGTATATATTCATCTCGTAAGCTGTGATGCATATTGACTGCATAAACTGCACAGTCCCTCGTGTACAATCGATTTGAGGCGCTCCTCAGCAAAATGTAGCAATTTATTTCGAATATGAATGTTTATTTATAATCACCGCAACTTTATTCATTATCATTAGTCATCAAATTGCATGTAAAAAATTGCCAATAATAAGTGAATTATGTTTCTGATTTTATATTTACTTTATATCCAATGAACCGTTTCTAAGAGAATGAATTTTGAGAATTATTTAATTACCAATTCCAGTTGAGTGAAACATTTTCCGCTTTGTATGATATGTATATATTCATCTCGTAAGCTGTGATGCATATTGACTGCATAAACTGCATAGTTCCTCTTGTACAATCGATTTGAGGCGCTCCTCAGCAAAATGTAGCAATTTTCAAGTTGGGGTTAATAGATTTTTTTTTTAAATTCATTAAGACTATTAAGTATTTTTCAAATTTAAGTATGGAATCTCTAGCAATTAATTTCTAACCCATAATAAAGTCCAGGAAAAAAAATTGGCAATTTTTGGACTTTGTATTGAACAAGACACCGCTGCTAGCAGGGAAAGGGCAGTAACTGCAAAGTTTTAATCGTTCATTTCTGTCATTTATTTCATTTTAGATTTATTGTTTGTATAAGCTTGCGGTTTTTTCCCCTAAATAACTTTTCTCCCGATTGGATTTTGCAGAAACTGCTGTTTACCCTTATACAGTAGAAAAGTTTTATTACTTTAACTAAAAGTTCTCAAAGAGTAAATTCTCGAAAAATAAAACCGCTACCCGGTTTTGAGAAATCTGACTAAATTATGCAAGAAAAAGTGCAAAGGGATAAGCTGGCTTTAATACTAAATGCCTAATATAGAGCAATTTCACCACAAGGTGCGACATTTTTACCCTTTTTTTTCTAAAGTTCTTTTTTATTAGCTTGGCATAAAAAAAGCTTTTTTATTTTCATCCTTGTAGAACAATTACATGCAGCATATAACTATTCTCATTTTTACTAACAAAAAACTTATCACACAAAACATATTTTTTAATTATAAAAACTGAGAATAATTACAGTAGGGTAAAACAAAAACATTGAAGAGGGATGCGGGTGTTAAACAAGATATTGCTAACTTGATGATTTTTGATGCTGAGCTAATGAATAAGAAAAAATAATATACAAATGCAAGGCCTGCGCTCATAGGCGGCTGGTGCACCAAAAATGTCAAAAGAAATTGTGGCCCCAAAGCAGAATATGTGACGATGTTCTGCAACGTAAAACCATTTGATGAAAATTGTTCTGCAAGTACTTCAAACATTGTATATAATTTTTTTTTTAATTTTTGAAACTTCACTGTTGCTAGGCATTTCTGTAGAACCTAATCCGATTGAGATTCTCCAAAAATATTTTATATGCTTTCTAAAATGGAAAGAAAGCGAAAAGACAGAAAGCTTTATAAAGATTCGAATCTAGGTGTCAAACCATTAGGTTTCAAAAATATATTTTCAAAAATATCCAATATTTTGATATTTATCGTATATTTTGATTTTGATTTTTCTATACTCGATTGCAAGTTTTCTTGGCTATGGAGAAATGAGCTGCGGCCAAGTGAAGGAAATAGTTCCTTGCGCTTTGCCAGATAATCGGGGGAAATTACGCACTTTGCTTTCGAAATCGGATTAGTTAGTTAAACCGACGCAAAAGGGACATTTTTTTGTCATAATTTCTGTGAATCGTTAAATATTTTCAATTTTAAGAGCGGTGCAGCGCGGATCCATACATTCATTTGCAACTGAACGAACCAGCCAATCAGAGCTCACAAACAGTTGGCGATCTCCGGATATTCTGCGTTTGGCGCGATTTTGCTCAAGTGCTCCACTCTCGTTCGCTCGTCGTCCGCTGTAGTTCACTATTTTCGCTCGTTTTATTTTCTATCTCACTTGCTCGTTTTTCTATTTTTGTATCATTGATAATGGAATCTACGACGCCAAAATTGAGCTATGTGTTTCAGCCACACAAGCAAGGCAGCGCTTTGAAGAGCTCTGCAAAGACTATAGTTATGAATGTGTTTCATAAATTGCAAGTAAGGAATCCCAACGATTCTGTCACTGAAATTTTGGACAAAACTTCGGACTTGACAGGTGTTTCAACCCGCAGCATCTTACGAATGCAAAATGAATTTAAGATCCAAGGCTCTTTTTCTACACCTGGGAGAAAAAGGCCCGCAAGAAAAGGCAAAGCAACGCGAATGCAAAAGTTCGACGACTTCGTCCTGTCTGCCATTCGAAGGAAAGTGCATTTGTTTTTTAAAAGAAACGAAATACCAACGGTGGCGAAAGTCATGAAGACTATTAACGAGGACACTGACCTACCAAATTTGACAATCGCCACAACAAGAAGATTGATGCAAGATTTAGGGTTTGTGTACAAGAAGAGATCAAGGAATTCTATGCTGATAGAGAGGGAAGACATCCAAGTCTGGAGACGAAAATATTTGAGGCAAATTCGCCACTACCGAAATGAAGGAAGGACTGTGTACTATACAGATGAAACCTGGGTGAATTTTGGCCACACAAAGCAAACAGTGTGGCAGGACACTTTCATCAAGAGGCCGAAAGAAGCATTTATGTCTGGCCTCTCAATGGGATTAAAAGCTCCTACAGGAAAAGGATCCAGGTTAATAATTACTCATGCTGGAAGTGAGAAAGGCTTTGTGAAAGGAGCTGCTGATGTATTCAAGGCAAAAAAAAGCAAAGGAGATTATCATGAAGAAATGAATGGAGATTACTATGAACAATGGTTTAAAAATAAATTGCTGCCAAACCTTGACCCCAACAGTATTATAGTTATCGACAATGCTTCATACCACAGTGTTTTTGTGGAAAACATTCCCAACACTTCCACCAAAAAAGATGACATTCGACGATGGCTGACATCAAAAAATATCGCTTGGAACTCGGATATGCTGAAAGCTGAACTTTTGAATCTTGTACAAAATGTCCGCAGCAAGTATGAGGAGTACCGGGTTGATAGGATAGCGGCTCTTCATGGTCATACTGTTCTGCGGCTTCCCCCTTATCACTGTGAGCTGAATCCCATTGAAAACATATGGAGTGTTGTCAAAGGGAAGGTGGCAGCAGAAAACAGAACATTTAAAGAAAAAGAAGTGGAAGAGCTGACAAAAAAAGCTATTGATAATGTCTCAGATGAAACGTGGAAGAACTGCGTTGGTCACATTATTAAAGAAGAAGAACTAATGTGGGAACTTGATGGAATGTGCGATACTGCTGTTGATAACTTGATAATTCATTTTGATCCCGATTCGACCGACACTGCTTCTGAAGGAATGCTTAGTACAGAAGAAGTCATGTCATCCTAAAAATTAAGGCTTCTGTAATTGCGGGTGGTATTTTGTCGAGTTTTTTGTAAAAGGTCTAGAACAGCAAAAGATATTGGACAAAATGAAAATCCAGATCTATGTTAATGAGTAAAATTATGGCTATGATGCAATAGAACTATTACATAATTCAATTCAATTAAAACTTTATTGCAATATCAAATATTTTATAATGTTTCGTAAAATATTTTTAAATTGATCAACTAATAGAAATAAAACGATTGTATATGAATCATAATCTTTTACATTCCCAAAGGAAATGCAAATAACGCTTTGGTTGGACTAGAACATTTTCTTTATCAACATCGACTAGTTAATTCATCCTATATGACTTTTAATTCTAGATTCAAAAAACTTCAGACATTTTTTCTTGTTTTAGTTGTTTACATGCATTATCGAAGATGAAATTACCATGTGACAGAGACTAATATTTTAAAATTTACAGCAAATACACATGTTTTATTAATTGTTATTTAATGTATTTTAATTTGATTTCAATTATCAATCTCCGAATAAACATCTCGTCGTAAAAAAAGCTCTATTTTCACTTCAAGTATTTCACACACAATTGTATGTAATGAGCAATTTAAATGTGCTATTTTGTTTTATAAATTGTTCCTTAAATGAAAAGAATCAACATATTCATTTATAGAGATGCACCGAATATTCATGCTGCGTTTTTGGTGGATAAAACGTATATTGGGTTCTATCGAATACTTCAATGTTCAGCAACTAATAGGAAACAAATTCAAATGTTTGATAATTAGAAATCAAACTTTTTTTGTCATATATTGAATGAAAGTTACAGTATAGTATAATTCAAAATTAATTGAAACTGTTACTTAACAATTTTATCATATTATAATAATTTTAATGAGAGAAAGAAAAAAACTCTCTTGTTAAATTTAAATTGTGTTGCTTTTCAATGTTTTCTTAATTCTTAATCATTATTTATTATCATGTTATTAAAATTTAATAACCCTTTGCACTTATAGAGAAATCAAAAATATCTGGCAATGTTGGACTTTCTTAATTTTAATGATGATCATACAATTTATCAGTTACCAAAGAGAATAACATACCACAAAATCAGTTGAAAAAATTGTAATTTGTAATGATAATTTAAACAACTTTGGTTTCTATTTGTATGTAAGATAAATGCAAGATTCCTTATTTATGACATAACAGGTTGCCATGATTATGAGTTCTCAAATCATATACAGTGTTTATATGAATCATGTTTGTTCTAAACTGTAAAGCAGCTAATTCAACAAAGCTGGGTTTTGTTCGGATTTATTTTAAACTTTATATATATATAGATTAACACTTACACTTAATGTGGATAAATTTGCAATGTAAAATGGAAATGCGTTTACATCCCCCCCCCCCAAAAAAAAAAACATTGGCATAAAATTGATATTTTGTCTGGGGCAGTTTTTTCCAGCGCGGAAACAACTGACATGAAAAATAACATATTATAATTAGGCAAGACATTAAAAAAAATTAAAAAATTGATTTGAATTTTGACATCTTGAATTCAAATTATGTTTTTCGCAATCACGAGTGTGTGTTTGTGTCTGTGTGCAGGCATGTGTGTGTGTGAAGGTATGTGTGTGTGCAGGCCTTTGTAAGTGTGTGTGTGCGCGTGTATGCGTGCGTGCGTGTGTGTGAGGGATATGAACGCAACCTAGAGACGGTGCTCGCTAGAGGGGCAGCATGGGAGAGGCAGGTCGAAGGTGGTGCTGCAGAGGGTGATGGCGGGGGAAAAATCATCTAACATCATTCAACAGTCAAGTGAAAGCAATAAGCAATCGTGATTGCTCAAAAAAATGAAATAGCAGAAAATAAACCTAAAAAATACATTACAATAAAAAGCAGAAAAATTTCGCATTAAAAATATAACACTGTTATAAAATCAAATATCAGAACGAATGTGATTTTTATTAGCGGCTGGTGCTGCAGAAAAGAAAATATTACAGCGTTAAATCCAGGGCTGTGGAGTCGGAGTTGGACTGATTTTGGGGGTAAAGGAGTCGGAGTCGTTAAAAAACATGCCGACTCCGACTCCAGGATTTTTTTTCTTTCATTTTCACTGACTCTCCTTACATTTTTTGAAAACTGACCACTAATTGGTTCGATTACATGTATAAAAAGCTACAAATGAGAAAATAACTGCCGTTATGGCAATCAGCTAGCATGAGCGCTTACCGAACATTCTGTAGCCGTCCCCTAGTTTGCTTGCTTTTTAACTTAACTAATAGCAACTGTCATCAAACGGTTTTGTTGCCTAGCATTCCCAAGTAATCACTTTCAAATAAAAATAGAAGTATAGTGTTTTGTTCGATCTCAGTTATAAAATAGTAAAAGGAATGTAACAATTTAGTAAGCGGAGACCCGTATGTCGGGTTTAAACTTTTGAGGGTGTTCGGCAAATTCAAATAAGTTCTGGCGCGAAAGCACGAATCCAAAAGATCCGATGAAACAATCTAATGTTTTTTAAAAATTATTATTAAGAATATTTCTATAAGCTTAGTTCTCACTAAAAAGTATGGAACAAAATAAGTGTAAATGATTTCTTGGTTACAACACTCAATAATTAGTTACTAATCTTAAAATATTCATATTAAGGGTAACTCTAAAGCAGCCAATAAAATTTAAATTAAAAATTTTTAAGCTAAAAAGCTATATCCATATTTCAGTTTTAAAGGGGTGACCCACTTTCCCCAAACAACCCCAAAAGTAATTTTTAAAAAAGTTTCTTGAATATTTTAATTGCATTGCATTGCTTGAATATTTATCATTTCAAGGGCATTTTAAAGGAATTTCGAGGTTATCAAAAACTTACCAGTGGGAATTATAAATATATTGTGTTTTTTTACCCATCCCCCTTCTGCTTTTCTTTGTTTCAAAGTCCTTTTTATATATCAATACAAAAAATACTTTCCTGCAGTTGAGGCTAACCTAACCTGGCAGTGTCTAATGCTGTGATTAGGATCTGCGTAGAATTTATATTGCTGCCAAGTTAGGTTTGCCCTAACTATAGTGATGTATTAATGAACAGTTATTAAGTCATAGAAACTTTGGTTGAATATATTGAATGATATTTTTACATTAGAAGTGAATAAAAATAAAAATCAATAATTTTCGATTTTGAAGATTCCCCAGTAAATTTTTCTGGCTGCGCTACTGACCCACGAGACCGAGTGGATGCCCCCCCTCCTCCTTGAAAAAAAAAAGAAAAAGTAATCATTATTCATTCTCTGTAGTGTAACATACTTGATCACATAATAAATTTATGTAGAAAGTTTATGAAGTACATTTTGCAAGTTTTTCTTATAGCGTAAGAACATTAATCACATTACTTACCTAGGTTTCTTTTTTTGAGTAAATTTTAATGCATTACGATTGTTTTTGAGAAAATTTGTCAGGCTTTTTTTGAAATAAAAAAAAAGTAATAATTTCTACCAGTAACGACTTTTATATTTCTGAGAAGAGGAAATAATTTTTAGAACAAAATACTTGAATTAAATACCGTTTTTTATAAAGTGGTGGGGGGGGGGGGGAGCATTTCTTATTCAATCAAATGAAAATCAATTGCTATTCTGTCATACCGCTCATTGGTTTCTTGACTGAAAGTAGATCCTGCTTAATAAGTCCCCCCCCCCCCTCTTCTGCCGAGCATACCAAACATTTTAATTTCTCATTTTTATCCCGTAAAACTGCGATTCCATGTACGGGCCCGACTCTAACATAAAAATCAGTTCCGTGTGAAGTATGCCAAAGCGGATTAATTCGCCAAGCAGGCAACTGCGAGTGCGGTGTCTTATCAGAGATCGTCCTTACAAACCTACAGGCGGTCTTTTCACTCAGTGTTTTTCCTCCGCCCGTAATGACGTCACTGACAAGTTAACTTGCAAGCTAGTATAGTATTAAACATAGGGAGGAAACTTACCAGTAAATAAATAGAAATTTTAAAAACCAATATACAGAAAATAAATAGGTTTTTAGCTATGCCAGCGGTTTTCGTGATAGATTGGATTATCTTTTCCTATGGGGTATAGATTTTAACGTCGGCGACTAATTGTTTAAATGCATCGGGTCCTGCCGAGTGACTTTGATTCTTTCTCCAAACATATTCGAATAGGATACGAATCAAAATACTTGGCTTTGTGTGAGATATTCTTCAGCGCCCTTTTTTAATCGTGGACCAGGTACCCTCAATTCTATTCATAAGCGTGCTGTTGTATGGATTAACGAAGTTCTGGTTAACCTTTTGATGTTTAAAACCCTCAGATTCCAAACAATTATATGTTTTCCATCAGTCGGAATAAATGGTTGCACCAGGCAAAACCCATTCCTCAATCACGGCGAGTAGCTCTGCAACTGACCTGTTTGAAATAATCTTAAAAAAACATCTTTTCGACTCCCTTTCAATATCGCCAAACACCTACTCTTCTCTCACAAACCTTCCCTTTTCATATTTCATTTTGCCGAATTTACTTTTGCATCAATTTCCACAATTTTACCTACACCACCAATCTTTACACCCTTTTCTAACAAAACAGTCTGACATACCTCTCTGCAAAAACTAAACCAGTCAGCTGTTGTCTGATGGCACACGTTCAAATCAGCCTGAAAATGCTTCTGCATGCATTGGCCTAACCATTCATGTGTTAACCATAGAATTTTGCAAATACTCAGATTACTTTTATCGAACCACGTACTTTTCCTTATATTGTGATAACAATCATGCTTATTATCTTTACCTTGCAATCGACATCTCCATTCATATCCATCATTTACACACTTCGGTTGCGCTGACAATTTCATATCTTTTTCATATCTAGGACATTCATACTGTGAAACAATTAAACCTTTATTCATACACCATTCTAACATTCCTTTCTTGTAATGTATTCAACAACGTAAAATAGCCGTTCGAATATTTTATTTCCCTCTCTAAAGCATCCCTCAAAATGTTCTTATAATCAATGCTTACATTAGATGCTATTGTATCTATTCAATATGAAAAAATCAAAATCAACTCGGAGAAACCAGACCCGAAAAAACTACTTCAAATTGGTGCTAACATGCTAACACAGCAGACAAACTGGCCAGGCGAATTTCAACAAGTTCGTTTGCGCAACAGAAAAATTTCAACCAATCACACGTCACAGATGGCAGAATCCAAAACAGCTCTACTCTGCCATAATTTAGGAAAGAAATAGAGGGATCACCAGATTTAGCGCACTATCGCCATTTGGTACGTAAGTGGGCGACTCCAGAAATCACCCAAAGAGTGAAAAGGTGAGTGTTTGAAACATGAAAATTTGACTTTTTTTTAAAATAAGAGCACAGAGTTACATGAATGTTTTCTGTTTTCATAAGTTTATACACTTTTTTTTCATACTCTAACTGCATTGTTTATCAGGGATGCAAAAAGTGTGTCATTTAAATATTCTAGTGTAAAGATATTTTTACACAATGCATCGCTTTAATGGTCCATAATCTCTCAAATTTTAAGTAATCAAGCAAATTAGGTAGTATATGAAGTTTTCGTTGATAATATATATTTGGTTGAATTGTAAAAGAGCTACTTCGGTTTCTTTTCCATGTCATTTTAGAAAAACTTAGTTAGCCTTGTATATTTATGTAACTAATAGAAAAGCTGCATAGATTTAAAATAAGAAAAAAAAAAACTATTTTACTAACTTGCATAACCTTGAAAATATAAGTTTCTAAATATATTAAATCTGTTATCCATAAAGATTTAATAGTTACTTTGCATTAATTGGATTCTACTCTTAGCAAAATACTGTATAAATCTTTGTTTTACGAGGGGTTACGTTCCATGGAAATGCCACGTAAATTGAGACCTAATTGTAATGTTAAAATAGAGGTTAGGTTCCGTAGATAAAATTGCTTCACTACAGTGATGACTAATCATATAATGAGTTTAATGTGTACTTATATCGATTTCTATGCACAACATGCATAAAGAAAACAAATTTAATGCTTCGTTTATAAAGGAGCTAGCAATGATTTTTCTTTTGGCAGTCATTAAGAATTTTTCTCTGTAATTCTTTGAAGAGCATCCATTACCTTTTGCGTCATTTCCATGATAGAATCTTTCTTTAGTAACAAATCAGAAAGATCACTTCTATTGTCAAGGAATGGCTTAAAAATTTCAACGTGAACGTTTTTGTTTGAGTGTTACCAATGTTAGTATCCTCGCTGGTTTTGGTCGCCTTTGTCACTTCTAAAAGCTCTTCTTCCAGTGAGTTCTGAACTGTGTGAGTTTAATAACTTTACTTCTGGAAACAGTTTAGGAACCAATTGCTTAAAATTTCTCCAGTGGCCCAAGCTCGATTATTAGCACGCCAAAATGCAGTTGATTTAGCATAATCTGCAATCTTTAGGAATGGATTTTGAAAGAGGGGAAAATTTTATCTGTTTGCATTGCCGCATCCGCGTAAAATAAAATAAAGATGTTAAATCTTAAACCGTGTATAATCAAAATCGCATAAAATAAACCCATGTAAAACAAGGGTGTACTGTAAAATTTAAGAAAACATTTAGGGAAACGCAATGAAATTTTCAAAAAAAAAGAACATTTTTTAAAAAAACCAAACAATTCTGGCGCTGGCGAACCCTTATTTGTTACGGTGCAATCGCTGTTTAGAGCTCTGAAAAAAAAAATAACACTTGGCATGGTGTTTAGCTAGTTTATAAAATATCCCATTTTAGATGTTTGAGAGTAAAACAAAAGACCACTACTTACTTTGATTATGATTGGTGTGATTCTTCGACTTCGCCATGTTTGAACCTGATCAAAATAAATAAATTGATTACATTTCCAATAACTTATATTATAAAATAAATTTGACTTCAATCATGTAATTTTTCAAACTGTAGCTCAAAGGCACTAAGCCTTGCTATAGCCTACATAACTACAGATTTTAGATTCATTCTTCAGCTTTGTACTGTATCACTTGATTAAACCAACATGGAGTGCATGATGTACAGTAAAGTAATGATACATGTTTGAAAATAGTAATAATGATATGGTCCTTAAAAATAATTTAAACCAGTAACACACCGAACATAAGATGCGAATTACTTTTTAAGATAATGGATATTTGTACATTATGATTTTTAACATGCTTCTCATTACATATTTAACTTTTTGGGGGAATCATATTGTGAAAATACTGGTACATAATATTAAATACTTACTTTAAATCTATATTTCAACGGATCTTTTATTTCTCAATCCGCGAGGAGACGAGACGAACAACAGCGTGTAGCGTGGTCAAAATGATGAGTTGAGTTGATTCATAACTACACGGAGTGCGTTCGATGAAAACGACCGAGAGCGACCGGTTAGATAATCACGTGACAGTTAATGATCACGTGCTCCAATCAACCAATGAATTGCTTAGAATGGTAACCGCTGAGGTAACCGGTTGATCATAGAACGCCGCGGTTAGTAACTGGTTACTTACCGGTTGACCGGTGAGGTTCGTCAAACGCAACCACGATGGCACATGGCACAGGTGTTTAACTATAATTTTTATGCATATTGTTAGCACTTGAATTCTTTTTTCTGTTTATTGTTTGGGAAT
This sequence comes from Uloborus diversus, assembly GCF_026930045.1. Lineage (NCBI taxonomy): Eukaryota > Metazoa > Arthropoda > Arachnida > Araneae > Uloboridae > Uloborus > Uloborus diversus. The sequence goes on along the minus strand of NC_072731.1, from coordinate 63,500,118 downwards.
TTTTCTGAAAGAAAAATATAATAGTTCATTTTACGAGAATTCTCGGACAGAATGCAAACGGTATCACTTAAAGGTTGAACGTGCCTGTAACTTTATTTGGAACTGCGAATCGATTTCAAGGATGAAAAGTCGTCTGCTGTGAAAGCAAAAATTTCAATTATTTTAATTTTTATTCTAGCTTGAAGATGGTTTGGCGATATTACAAATGTTATTTTCAAACCTTGGGAAAGAAATCCATTCAATGGGTGAGCTATTTATGGTTTGCATTGACTTTTTGAATTTGAATGCATTGTAAATCCCGGTGCTGAAATATATTACATAAGATTATTGTTTTCTTTTGTATCAAATTTCGAAATGTGTTATGTTATTTGGGAAATCAGAAAGACTTGATTTTTGGAGCATTTTTCAAACTGTTCTCTTATTATCTGTTAATGCTTTTAAAAAATGAAATACATCTCTCTGCTTGTATTTTTCATGAAATATTTGAAAGTTCGACAGGTTTTGCATAAAAACCATACTCAAACTTACTTTAATGTGCATCTTTTTCAATTTTGATATGTATACTATAGTATTTACCCGAAATTTGTAGTTTTTTTCAGAGACATAGTCTAAAATTATATTTTAATATTTACAATAATTTATAATACACTATTTCCTTGATTTATTGACATAAATTTCAAAACATTCTTCTGAGACCCTTTTTCTTTTCTGATCAAAGTTTAAAATTCAGAGCTGGTAGGCTGGATTCTCGCCGAGAATTCCCTTCCTTGAAAATTAGCCCGACAAGATTAAATAAAGCTTGGAGAGGAGTATCCTCTCCAAAAGCTAAAAGTACCCTTTTTTAGTTTTAGCCCCTGATATATGTCCACAAGATTGGATCAAAAAAAAAAAAAAAAAAAAAAAGCTCACAGATTAGCAGCATTTGAAAAGTAACTGTTGTTGGGGGGTCGTTCCACGTCAAATCAACCACAAAAATGGGATTTTAACACCCACCGTCTCGGAATTTGATCAAACTTGGTATACTTTATCCCTTTATGGTTACAAGCAACCCCCTAATTTTTTTTCTTTCAGTATCAATGCGTTTTGATTTTACAGCCTTTTGAAAATTGGCGATTTTACGTTTTTTGTCATTTTCCAGACACTCAAACTGAGATGTTGTTGTTTACGAAAAAAATTATTTCTTGGTAACTAATGCTATAATCTTTTTGAAAATTTTTACACAAAATAGGAAGACTTTGAACATGTTGATAAAAAATATTTCAATAATCTTAGTTAGCACAAATTTTTTTTTTAAAAATGAGAAAATTGAAAATTTTGAATTTTTTTTTCAAAAAAAGATGTTGGCAAAAAACTGAATTTCAACAAAAGGGTCAGTTTTAAAAATCATGATTTTTTTTTAAAAAATGATCATGAATATGTACTCTAACTTATCCAATGAAAAACATTAGGGGACTTTAAGGGATTCTGCCCCCCTCCCCATTCTGGAAAAAAAGCATAAAACATCATACAATCTCTTCCATATTCTTAAAAACAGAATTGTCAACAATTATGACAAAAATTCAAATATAATGTGTTGAATATGGAATTCAAATATAAAAAAAATATACTTAAGCTTCTATTTTATTTGAAATAGTTTAAAATTTGTCAAATCAACCACAAAAATGGATTTCAACACCTACCATCTAGATTTTGATGAAACTTGGTATACTTTCTTATTTTGTGGTTAAAAGCAACCCCTTAGTTTCTTTTGTTTCAATCTCAATGTATTTTAATTTTATTGAAATTTTTCGATTTTGCATTTTTTTGTCATTTTCAAAGACACTAACTGAGCTATTGTTAATGGGGGAAAAAATGTTTCTCAGCAACTAATGATATTACCTTCTTGAAAATTTTCATAAAAAAATGTTAAGACTTTAGATATTTTTATAAAAAATATTATAATAATCTTAGTTTATACAAAGAATTTTTTAAAAATCAGAAAGTTAAACATTTCGATTTTTTTTTTGGTGAAAAAAACCATTGTTGAAATTCTAAATTTTTAACATCAGGGTCAGTTTTAAAAATCATGATTTAAAGAAAAAATGATCATGAGTATATGCTTTAACTTTTCCTATGAAAAAAGTTATGGGTCTTTTAGGGATTCTGTCCCCTCCGCCCTAGAAACAACAAAAGCATCATAGAGAAAAGTTTTTCCATGTTTTTGAAACAAGAGTTCCCAGCAATTATTTAAAAAATTTAAATATGAAGTGTGTTAAATATTGAACTCAAACATATAAATTTAATATTCAAGCTATTTTTTTATTTGAAATAGTTAAAAATTATTACAATTATATTAAATATAGACATTCTGAAAATAAGATATCATGAAATTCAAAAGTTGCAAACAACAATATCTGCATATGGATTACTGCATTTTAGACCAGACAAGCTAAAACAAAAGTAAAGTCTTAACACCAATTCATGATCATGCATTTTCTAGTACTTTCAGGATCCCCCCCCCCCACGTTTGAGAAAAATTGCTATCGTGGAACTGCTTTTCCATTATAGTTTTACTGCTATACAATGACAAATTCATCCTTTTAATTTCTTGAAATTACATTTAACACCCCTTAAAAAATAATGGCATGATTGTTTAGTAATAATATGATTAAATAAAGTAAATTACCTTTCCCCCTCCCCTCAAAGCAAATGAAGAAATAAATTAGTATTTATGCACCTCTCGTATTCAATGGATTTTTATATTTTTTAATGACAATTGGAAAACAAATTATTTGCATGGAATTTTTTTAGTCCAGATCCCCCCCCCCCCCAGTTTAATGACATAACTCTCAACTTTTCCTCAACTTACTGGGGTTCCAAAATTTTGTATCACTTATGCTTATTAATGCTTAACATTCACATTATAAAAATTAATTCCCGTAGTGAATTTTCTATTATTTTTGTTTTCTTTCTTTTTAAAAACAATAATAGATTTGAATATCTTGTGAGGAATAAATACATAATTGTTGAAAAGAGATAAAAGCTTCTTGTTAGTGAGGTCTGCTAAAAAAAAAACAAGTCCTGCTCACACTTGTTTAGAAAACAAATAATGGTGCCTTCTTTCTCTACACCCCTCCCATGGAGTACATTTTATCCTACCCTATCAGAATTGCACTAACAGCACAGAGTGGTTGCTGACTCTTCTGGATAAAAGATAGAATTCTCTAAAAGTGCTTTTCAAAAATTTTGAGAAAAGGTCAATATGAAAGAATGAATTGAACTAGAATAGCAATTGAATGTTGACTTATAGGGGTTCTAGCAAAATGTGTGTCAAGTTAGAAAGGTTTTCGGCCATTGAAGTTAGCATTAGGCCATCCCTAAGAAAAATAAATGTTGAGTCACCTGGATTATCAGTCTGTCCAGTTACTGAAGTTTCACTGTATTTAAACTGGAATATATATAAGGTTTATAAATATATTAAAAAGAAAACAAAACATCTAAAAAAAATTACTAGTGAAGTGTAAAATAAAAATACCTGTCATTTGTACAAATGCCAGGTTATTAGGATCCATTGATGATCATAGAAACACTCAAGATAACAAAACACACTTTTAGGGTCAAATGAGATCATGGGCGCCCATATGCAAAGTCGCAAGGGGGGGGGGGGGCTCAAATATTTTCCCGTGGTTTAGCTGGATATTTTCCCTGTAGAAAACAATTTCAGGACAGATTAGAGTCATTAAAATTAGACATTTTTAATAACTTATTCATTAAAAGAGGTGGAGAAGAAATATTTTTACATTTGTGCAAAGAAAAAAGTACTAAAAGCAAGAAAGTTCTAATTTGAAAAGGGGGGGCTCGAGCCCCCCCCTTGCCCCCCTATATGGGCGTCCTTGAATGAGATTGTTGCTAAGCCTTAATTATAAACATTTTGGGCAATGGTAACCATTTTAAACTTATACCCAATAAATTGCTATGTTAAACCAAATTCAAGTTTCAGTTTGATATTGCATTCGATTAATGAATCAAGTTAAAAGCTCTGAGCTGGTATTTATAGGATTTTTAATACTTTGTATAAACTGCCTAATTATAAATTAGAATTAAATAAAAAGTTTTAATTTCCATGTTGCCCTAAGTCTAACAATAATTTTTAGCATGCATAAATTGTTGTAGGAAAATTTCGAATTTTGCGATATCTTATTTTTATTGTTTATTATTAATTAATTTAATAAATTATTTACAATTCAAAAAATCTTGAGCATTTAAATGTTTACATTTAAGTTCAAACACCAATGTATTTCAATATTGAAATTTTCTTTAATGCAATTATTAACTTAGCTTGTAATATTGTGATCAACTTTTTTTCATTAATCAAAATAAGGGGCAGGGGGGCAGAATCCCTCAAAGTCCCCTAAAGATTTTCATTTTATATGTTAGCACACATGTTAATGATCATTAAAAAAAATATATAAATTATTTTAATTTAGACCCTCATGCCAAAATTTTAAAATTTTGACTATCATTTTTTTATTGAAAAAATTAAGAAATTTTCAGTTTGTTAATTTTTTTTAATTGCTGAATATAAATTTAGATTTTTGACATATTTTTTTCTGAAATACTTGAAATCTTAATATTTAATATAAAAAATTTGCAATTTTTTTTATCTTTAGTTATTGAGAAATAATTTTTTTTGCAAACAGCTGCTGTTCATTCTCAGAGAACTGTAAATGACAACTAACGCAAAATCGCAAAACTTTGAAGGGCCAAAAAATAAAAACTGTTTTTAATAGAGAAGAAATACTTTAGGAGGTTACTTAGGACTATGAAAAGTAGAAGTATACAAAGTTTCATTGGAATCTGAGATGGTGGGTGTTGGGGTGTGGTTGAACTGACATGGAATGACCCTGGGGCGATATTTCCATTCTGCAAAGTGGAATACAATCTTTGTCACCTTATATCTTTTGTGTGATTAGGTAAGATTAAAATGAAAAAAACATCAAATAATGTGCAAATTTTTGTGAAAATGCTGCTCTAAAGAGGAGGGGGGGAAGAGGTTGATGACTCCCCTCTGGACATAGTCTTGGTGGCAGTTTGTAACAGTCCACAAGCTCTAAGTTCAAATGTTGGGTTTGGATCATAATGTGCATTTTCAATGCCCATGATCGAGTCTCAATTGTGACACTTACAACATGGTAAGTCCGCCGCTTCCAGCTGTGATTTTTTTTTGTGTTTTGTATCATTTTTAATTTTAAAGTTATCTTAATACAGTAAAATCCTAATTATCCGCGGGATGGGTAGCATGGCAATTCAGGATAAGCAAATTTCACGGATCCCAAATTGGTTAGAGAACAACACTAGTGTATATTCAAACCATGTTCTGACCTTTACTACACCAAAAGTCGCCCATTCGTGTGGTGATTTGGGTAGAATGAGACTTGTGTTTGTCATTTTTATGCAAATAAGTCAATTAATATGGAATTTGTTAAAATCTTCTAGAAAGTCACAATCTAAGCTGTAACAAGATAAAGAAAAACAAGTTTTAAGTAAATTTATTTCCGGACTTGAAAGTTCAAAAGTGCCATTTTTATACTGAAATTACCCAACAGACCCTAATCATTGCTCAGTGGCGGCCTTAGATTTTGCTGGGCGCTGGGCGTCGACTTTTTGCGGGGCCCCCAATTAAAAAATATTAATGACCATTTCATTATAGGGATGTCCATGTTATTATAGGGAGTAATGTCAGCTCTCCCCCCCCCCCCATTATGAATGAGACCCCTCAAAAAAAGAGAGATGGGAAAAGACAACGCATCGTCACTTGCTCACATCGGCTTTTGGTAAAGTTGATTTTTGATCATCTCCCAAACCCAGAGACAAGCAAAATGATTGCGAGTAAGAAATGTATCAAACTTTTAAAAGAAACAGTGTGGATATGTAGTAGATTGGTTCAAAAGAGTAACATCCCTGTCATTCAAACAATTGACAGTTTACACTAGATAAGAAATAAAATTGAAGCACTAATTATACTCAAAGACTTATTTAATTATTTTCAAGGACCTAGAACAATTAAATTTATTTAAAGCATTTCATTTGCACTTTCCAGTCTAACATTTTAATACAGTCAAACCTTGATATCTCGAATTTCCTTATCTCAAAACCCTTGATGTTTAAAAAAAAAAAAAAAAATCCCCAGCATTTTCTCTAAAAACCCCTATGTATTTTCCATTGTTATCTTCGAAATTTTTGCACAGAAGCAAGTTTCAGTTGTCGTTTTTCTTTGCCAATTTTTGTAGTAAAACCAGTTTCAGGGACAATTGCTTGACTTTTTCCATCCCTTTTCTTGGAAATTTTGTGAACAAGGGGATTGGGGCAAGATAATAGGGGAGTGTTGGTATGAGGCAGATGTGCTGTGTTTTTCCAAGAGTTTAAAATCTTCCCCAGAGTTTTATTGTGGGCAGTTCTCAAAAGGTGGGAACAAAAAAGTTAACTTTGAGCAATTTCAAACATTTTCGAATTTGACATCAATTTTGATTTTATTCTATAGTATGCATACCTAGAACACAATATATGAACATGAAAAGACAGCAGGTATTTGTAAAAATTGTTAATTAGCAAATTAAATCAGCAATCTGTAGGTAACAGATTTTGGACATTATTTTCCTGTAGGTAACGGATTTTGGACATCATCATAACGTAAGTTTCACCATTTTTGACAATTGTTAATCTGATTTTTAAGTTTTCCAATGAAAATTTTATTTACTACTTTTTAAATTTTGCAATTTAATAATAAAGAGGATATTAATGAAATACTTGAATGGCTATACATGCTGCTCCTTACATATAATAAAGTTTTGGAATGATTTTGAAGAAATTGATGCAAGGTTAAAAAAAAGCTTCAAATTAAAAATAATACAATTGTAAAAAGTGACATCAGTTTTAATAATGAATATTTTTTCTAATGTCATAAGAATTAAAATGATGTCAAAAAAAATTATTGAAGAAAGAAATTCGTATTTCTATTTGGAGATCGTTAAATTATGTTTCCAAAAGAAAGAAGAGAAAAAGAATTCTAAAATAATAAAAGAGGGGAAAAAAAAAAATATTTGCTAGCGCAGGTGATAAAGTCGCCAAAACTGGTACAGCTGACGATAAACTACATTTGTCAAATTGGAATTCCCCTCTGGTAACCTTTAGCTTATCGTATACTGTGTTGTCGCCAACGGAGGTTTGCTTGGCGATTTTAGCGCAAAATGGCTTTCGGTTCCATCATAAGCAGCCATGTTTCTACTGTAATTTATGTATTGTTCGATGTGTAACATATTAATTATGCAGAATACCGATGGATTAAAGAAGATAACATTATAATAACGTTTTGTATTGCGGTTAGAAGACAGTAGATCATCAAAAATTATGAATAAATGGACAGAATTATCGGCCTCAAGATCGTAACGCCATTTGGACATCTCACATGTACGTTTAAAAAAAATTATTTTTCTTCTAAGATACTGCATAAAAGCTTATGAAAACACTTTTAAACAATTAAAAATTGATTCCGAGGCTCGATAAACACCTTTAAAATGAAAACATCATATACTTAGTTCTCAAAAAATAGCATTGTAAAGATCGTAAATTTTGGACATGCATCAAATTTCAAACTTACTATTTTCTAAAATCGTTTACAAAGTGAATAATCTGTCTTTACTTTTGTTATTTGTGTAAAATATTAACAAAAAATTATTCAGTGTAAGATTCATACCTTTAAATTTTTTTTCAAACATATGGAAATAATTAAAAAAAAATTTTCTTTAATGGTACATTTGCTCAGTTAGCGTTTTGGTATATCCAAAATTGCGCCTTTTAGCAAAGAAAATATTTTTTAAGGGCATTTAAAGAGCATTTTTTCCATAATTTATGTCAATTCTTGTCTCTATACAGTATTATAATTTAACTCAAAAATTTTTGAGTTAATTAAAATGACAGTTATTTGGTGTTGAAGCTTCAAAGTTGAGGTCTGTGTTTGCTCCCACCTTTTGAGAACTGCCCTTGTATCGTTTTACCGAATTTTTCTAAAATTGTAAGAAACTTCTGTTTTAAGTTTTTCTAAGCACTTTTATTATACTTGGCGTGATTGTCATGGAGTTATCTGAGGCCTGGTTTTGCTTATATCTCAGCAACTAGACCACTTAGAGACTTCGGGATTTCCCTAAATGATTTGCTTTATCATAAGGTACAACCAGCGGCGTTGCTACGCTTTTTGCCGCTCGGGGCTGTTCCTCAATTGCCGCCCTTTTTGATGGGAAACAGTTGACACATAAAATAGTCAAAAGCATTTTGATAAGGTTTTAATAAACAAGTATTGAAACTTATTATTTTTTTTCCTTAACTTGTTTTTCTCACAAAAAAAAAAATAATAATAATAATTTTTTACAGAGCCCCACTGAAACATTCCAAAAGTTAAGTCAAATCAGAATTTTAACTAATTTTTAGTAACGCTTATAGAAAAGATGCTTGGAGCTCCCTACATTTTTTTTTTTCAAAAATTAAAATTAGTTTAATGCATTTTTTGGTGATCTTAGGGGGGTCGGGACTTCTCAAGTTAATTTTTCAAAACTGAAGTGTTTAAAAAGCAATTTTAGGCAATTTTTGGATACATGTAGATATTGAGGAAGGTTGGGGATGCTTTCCAGAAAACTTTTCAACAAAATTGAAAAACATGTAAATGTAGGCTGTATCTAGTGATGTAAGGGTCTCCCCTAACTCCAACAAAGACTAGATTTTACACATGAAATAATTTCAGACTTGAAATCAATTTTAGTATTACCTTTGATGACATTAGAGAGAGTAGAGAACGTTCAGGATCTCTGTGGGAATTTTTCGATGCGGAAGTTTCAAAAACGCAATTGTAGGCTATCTTTGATGGCATAAGTTTTCAAATATTTCCAAAAATGTTGGGAAGTCAGATGGTTTTTCCGTCTCCCCTAGGAAACTTTTTGAAAATAATGTCCTAAAAAGGTGACTTCAGCCCTTGTTTGACGGACAACGTTATGAGAAAGAGTTCGGAGGGGGGTTTCCCACCCGAAATCTTTTTCGAAACTGTTGCTCATTTTAAGCTCTTCACTACTGAGAAGAAAAGGATTTGCGGTCTTCCCTCGGAAATTTCTAAAAACGAAATTTTTAGCCAACTGTTATGACGTTATATGATTTCGTGCACATCTGGGATCTTTACTTTAGAATTTTTCTGAATTTTAAGTTTCAAAAACCCAACTTTAAGCTATTTTTGGAGACATTGGATGAGATTGGGATTATAAAGTTCGAAGTTGATGTCCTAAATACCCACTTTAGATTATCTTTAGTCATTATACAGGAAGGGTCAGGGCTTAACTGCCCTCAGGAATTTCTTCGTATTGAAGTTATTAAAACTCAATAATCAATATCTGGCTAAAAAGATGAGATGGGCGTTTATTCCTTGGAAATGTTTCGAGACCAAATTTGGATGATTCTCCTTTTCACTAATAGAGGTCAAAATGCAAAAGATTTTGCCTAGAGATCATTTTACTAATTAAAAACCTTTCCTTAAAATGAATGACTAAATGAAACTTATTGTATAAGGGCAGTTCTCAAAAGGTGGGAACAAACACAGACCTCAACTTTGAAGCTTCAACACCAAATAACTTTCATTTTAATTAACTCAAAAATTTTTGAGTTAAACTATAATACTGTATAGAGACAAGAATTGACATAAATTATGGAAAAAATGCTCTTCAAATGCCCTTAAAAAAATATTTTCTTTGCTAAAAGGCACAATTTTGGACATACCAAAACGTTAACTGAGCAAATGTACTATTAAAAAAAATTTTTTTTTTTAATTATTTCCATACGTTTCAAAAAAAAAATTAAAGGTATGAATCTTACACTGAATAACTTTTTGTTAATATTTTACACGGATAACAAAAGTAAAGATAGATTATTTACTTTGTAAACGATTTAAAAAAAACGTAACTTTGAAATTTGATGTATGTCCAAAAGTTGCGATCTTTAAAATGCTATTATTTGAGAACTAAGTATATGATGTTTTCGTTTTAAAGGTATTTATCGATCCTCAGAATCAATTTTTAATTGTTTAAAAGTGTTTTCATAAGCTTTTATGCAGTATCTTAGAAGAAAAATGGTTTTTCTTAAACATACATGTGAGATGTCCAAATGGCGTTACGATCTTGACGCCGATAATTCTGTCCGTTTATTTATAATTTTTTTATAATCCACTGTCTTCTAACATCAATAAAAAAGATTATTATGATGTTATCTTCTTTAATCCATAGGTATTTTGCATAATTAATACGTTACACATTGAACAATACATAAATTACAGTAGAAACATGGCTGTTTATGATCGAACAAAAGCCATTTTGCGCGAAAATCGCCAAGCAAACCTCCGTTGGCGACAACACAGTATACGATAAGCTAAAGGTTACCAGAGGGGGATTCCAGTTTGACAAATGTAGTTAATCGTCAGCTGCACCAGTTTTGGCGACTTTATCACCTGCACTAGCAAATTTTTTTTTTCCCGCCGCTTTTATTATTTTAGAATTTTTTTTTCTCTTCTTTCTTTTGGAAACATAATTTAACGATCTCCAAATAGAAATACGAATTTCTTTTTTCAATAATTTTTTTTAGACATCGTTTTAATTCTTATGACATTAGAAAATATATTCATTATTAAAACTGATGTCACTTTTTACATTCCTTCTTAAAGCATATTTTGTTTATTTTTCCTTTAAAAATATATATGTCGTATTTATTTGTCTCTATTTTTATTCCTTATTTGTCCCAAAAAATCAAACTACAAGTGTGTATAATTATTTCCATGAAGCTTTTTTCTACCTTTCATCAACTTCTTCAAAATCATTCCAAAACTTTATTATATGTAAAGAGCAGTATGTATAGCCATTCAAGTGCTTCATTACTATCCTCTTTATCATTAAATTGCAAAATTCAAAAAGTAGTAAATAAAATTTTCATTGGAAAAGTTAAAAATCAGATTAACAGTTGTCAAAAATGGTGAAACTTACATTATGATGATGTCCAAAATCCGTTACCTACAGGACAACAATGTCCAAAATCTGTTACCTACAGATTGCTGATTTAATTTGCTAATTAACAATTTTTACAAATACCTGCTGTCTTTTCATGTTCATATATTGTGTTCTAGGTATGCATACTATAGAATAAAAGCAAAATTGATATCAAATTCGAAAATTTTTGAAATTGCTCAAAGTTAACTTTTTTGTTCCCTCCTTTTGAGAACTGCTCATAAAGGAATTAGTTGATATAGTGCAGTAGTACAAGCAATTATTTTTAGAGTTGTGAACTTTTTTTTTCATAAAATGAACATAGAATTCATTCTATCTTAATCAAAATTTTGTTGCCAATAACCAATCAAAGCAATTGTTGAAACAGGTAATGCTATCCTGAAAATGAACAAGAAATTGTCCACCATTTGAAACCTTTCTCCTTTTATTCTTGTTCTCACTTTCCTTTAAAGTTTTTTTTTTCTAATACGGTGGTTTTCTGGGGATTTACTAAAAATCAAGTGGTAGCTTCATCATATAACGAAAGGTTATGAAATTTATTGTTTCCTCCATTCCATAATAGTTAACCTTAACAGCAAAAAGAAAAAAAACATGGTCCCTTGACTTTACATTACCACCTCCCTCAGTCTGTAGCTTCAGACGAAAGAAGAGAAAAAACAAACAATAGTGCTGAGATGTCCACAAGAATAAGAAATGTTTTGTATTAGAGCAATTTTATTATCATAGTCATTCTAAAACCTTACAATTCGAAAACTTTTTTTCTTTTTTTCCTGCAGTAATAGATCAAAAGTATGATTTCCTTGTTGGGGAAAATGCGTAAAATTTTTTGGATCAAAAGTGTGAAATTGCCGCCCCCCAAAAAGTGCCGCCCGGGGCGTACCGTCCCCTCTGCCACCTCCCTAGCTACGCCACTAGGTACAACTTAATGCTGAAAAATTAAAATTATAAAACAAAATGATTATTTCGGTTAGGAAGGGAAAAAACAAATTTCATTTAATTTCTCCATTAAATGTTTAAATAATAAAACCCATTGTTACAGATTTTGTTGCCTTGCGACAGTAATGTTAATAATAATCATAATGAAAATTTTAAATCAAAGCTTCTCTGGACATAAAAATTTTGTTTGAAAACGAAAAACTTTAAAATAACAGAATTTTATAAAAAAAATCCTAAGCACTTTTCATAATTCAAAATGACAAAATACCCTGTACATTTCGTTCACACAGTCAGCAGAAACAAAGTTCTGTGATTAAAGTTATGCTTGTTTTGTTTATGAAAAAGAAAAATAAATTCTTCACTAAGGATATTAGTTTATTTATTTATTTAATTTTTTTTTGTTGCAAAAAGTATTAAATGATTTTTGATCTATATGCAAATTATTAGGGATGCACCGGATAGTGATTTTGCCGGATACCGGATATCCGATGCCCCCTTACCTGCCGGATTCGGATATCCGGCATTTCGATTGCATTGCATGTTCGCATATTTTTCTACAACACCGTTTCAAAACAATAAATCAAACTTGTTCCAAATATCAATTCTTTAAAAACATGTTAAGTACATTCAAATGTACTTTTTTAGAGCCTCTATATTTTAATTTATGAATTGTGCTATAGATAAAATGAAACATTAAAATATTGTTTTATTTCTACAGATTTTTTTCGAAAGACACAAACTTTCGGCAAAAATTAATTCTGTATGTAATGTACACATCACTATGAATAATTAAAAGTTTAAACCATGGTTTAAACTTTTAATTATTCATAGTTGAAATCTTAAAGGTCGTATAATGAGTCGTATTTGTTATTAGATTTGCATGACGTGTAGAAATTTTTTTAAACTTCATCATGAAGTAATACATTTTCTTGTTTCCAATTTAGAAATAATAAATATAAAACTTTGCTTTGAAATCATTTTTATTACAGATAATACACGTGTAAAAATTTTAAAACTTACAAGTTGAAAAAGAAAATAATAAAACCGGGCCAGTTTGACTCAAAAAATAAATAAATAAACTTAAATAATCAACTTAAAATTTTACTTTAATTCCAGAAATAAAGGTACATTTTCTCTAAAGATGCAAATTAGCATCTTAAATACAGGGGTACCCCCCCCCTAAGAGCACGGGCTCACCCCCTAAAAACCATAAATACCCCCCTCCAAATAGAAAGCCCCCCAAAAAAGAGAAAATACCCCTAAAACACCCCCCCCCCCCTAGGTGGGCAACCCAGTTAACAAATTAATAAACTTATGCTAAAATAATCAACTGAAAATTTTACTTTAATTCCAGAAAACAAAGATTCACTCTCTCTAAAGATGCAAATTAGCATCTTAAATACAGGGGTAAATGTTTAAGTGGCAAGTGATCTCATCTAAATCTGAAGAAAGCAATCCTAGCCTCAGTATATATGAGCATAAAGTCTGAACTAAAACTATCACGTCATTAGTTTCAGTTCAGATCTAAATAGCCCTATAGTATAATCAAAAATCATGAAGCAAAATTATGATGTCATCAGTTTTAGTTAAGATCTAAACCAAAACTTAATCGGTCTGTGTTTTGCTAAGTCTAAATGCAAAGCAAAAGTATTACAAAAAATGACAAGATGAGAAATTAAAACTGAAAAAGAAAAAAAAAAAAAACGCTCTCTCCGTTTTTTTCTTATTTATATTTTAAGTTCATGCAGAGATTATTTGAAGCCTGAGAATTCAAATTTCACTTGCCCGATCTGCCACCCTCCCTTCTCCTTCCTCTAAAATGTGTCTTGCTTTCAATAAAATGAATTGTACGTTTGTTCTGAGTTTTTTTTTTTTTTTTTGGATGTTTTTTTTTCCAGGTAGATTTCAACTCATTTTTACGGAAGTGGGATAATTTAAAAAAGGGGGAGAAAACTTTTACGGATAACTAAAAATGGAAAAAATACAAACGCAACACAAAATTTTGGATATAAATGAATGCAATGAAAGGATTTTAGCATGGGTAGAAACATACAAGCAAATATAATTTCGAAAATAGTTCGTTTGTACAACCGCGCGCACTGGGTGCAAGCAATCACTACGTCATTGGTTACTACATATTGGTTTCTTGATGGTTCTTCATCCTTTTAGTATCACTGAAAACGGAAGTTTCCACACCGTACTACTCTAAACATTGCTTTGTTTCAGTGCAACTATTCCGCATTTTTCATTAGTTTCTTTCATTCTTCGTTTTAATGTTCGTGAGATATAATGGCACCAAAGCGTGCATTATTAAATTATTGATACACTGTAACTATATTATTGTTTTATTTACATGTCTCTCTCCCATTGACCATTAATTTTGTACATCGTAACAGAGTTTTATGTTGAATAATACAGCCTTTTTATGCAAGAAACGGTAATATATAGTTAAGAAATGGTTCGAAATAGTGTGAAAGGTGTTTACAAATGCCTAAAATTTTTTAGTGTGTTTCTAAAAATCCGAATTTATACATTTTTTTACTACGCTAAATTTCAACTTACGCGAGAAGAGTAGTGGAATGCATTCCTCCCGCAAGTCGGAACTTGACTGTATTTTAATTTTCAACACGGCCGCTCGTCCAACTTCAAGCACTTTGATATGAACCATTTCAAGGTCGACTTTTCACTTCAGCGTGTTAAAGCAGAGAGAGTGAGAGAGGGAGGGAGAAATTATTGGCTACATACCGTCAGCAGATTCGCGAAGGAGAGGGGGGGGAAGACGCGGGGGAATGCCAGAAGCTAGGTTTGAAGAGGAATGGTCGTTTTTGAAGCAGCAATTAAAAGAGAAAGCATCATCGAAAAGTTTATGAAACAGTGAAAGCTTTAACTGGAATTTTTGCAAAAGTAAATTCAAAATTAAACCCTCATTTCGTGCCGAATAACCCCACATCAACCCCGGATATCTCACATTTTTTCCGGATATCCTGAAAAAATCTGTCGGATATCCGGATCCGGAGTGGCTTGCCAGATCGGATACCTCATAGTTCCGGATATTTAAAAAATCAGCCGGATAGGCCGGATACCGGATAGTTACCGGATATCTGGTGCATCCCTACAAATTATAATATCATACAGCAACTTGCATTATCAAAGTCAAACAGTATTTGAACATACAAGGAGGGGTGGGGGGGGGAGGAAATTACATCAGAATTGAAGTATGAGACATTTCTAATCACTTTTTGCTGAAAAGTTCAATTAAAACTTCCCGAAAAGTAAAAAAAAACCCTTCGGGAAAAAACGGTTTTTTTCCCGTTTTTCCGGAAAATTTCCGTTTTTTTTCCGACTGTTTTCATCTCTTCATCTAACTCATACTTCAAAGCTAAAATAAAAATACTCCCCTCCCCACCTGCCCCAAAAACAACATCTGGGATTAATCTTAAAGGCCAACCAGAGGCCGCGTCAGCCTATAGCTACAAATTTGGTCCCTGACCCTTGGTGGGCGGGGATTCACATTGGAGCAGTGTTAGTGCTTAGTTGAAGGGAATTTGACGGCTTTCAACGAACCCTATTCGCCTTTGTTTTGCATTTACAGTGGGACTGCACGTTCAACAGAGCTTTCAACTAGGTCAAACTTCTTTTTAAAAGACGTAAACAAAGGTTTTAAATACAAGTTGGCGCGGGGCCCTGTGCGGCCGCACAGGCCTGGAGCCGTCCCTGTCAGTGCTGTTGTCATGGAAAAAAAGTTGGGGACAGCTTACAGATCTAAGTATAAGGTAATTAAATCGAAGGACTTGTGTTAAAATCTTAAAAAGTGGGTTTACTAAGTGTAAAAATAATAAAAAGACGGGAACACACTTCTGTGTCCCCTCAACTACATCACTAACATTATTAAATGGCATTCTACTTTAAATTATCTTTATTTCGTTAATAAAACTCTGATGATCGCTAATAATGGTTTTAAACATTTTATTTTTTAGAAAACTTCATGGAGGTTTGCATCTGTGAAAGTAAGTTAATTTTTTGTTGTTTATTTTTGTTGAAACTTTTATATTTATTTATAAATGCTTCATACTTTCTTTGTGTGAGCATTTAACAATTGAACTGAACAGAGGTGGGAAAACTGTAAGATTTTATAAGTGCTGTAACTTTTTGTATGTAGCAGCTGAGGATCATAGCTATTTTAAAGCTGGTATCTCCTTCAATGTGGTTTAACTTTTTTCTTTTCTTTCTCTTTCTTTTTTTATAATTTTTGTATTAGAACATTGCAACAAAAACTAGACTAAATATGTTGTATTTTGAGTGTCGAGTGTACCTTTTTTGTTATTAGGCATGTGCTCACAAACATTTTTCATGATTCTGAGCTGTATTGTTATCAAAAGTGAATTTTAGATTACTCTCTTCAATTTCAATATTTGTGAATTTCACTTGGTACTGTGTAAATGCTGTAGATTTGTAAAGAGTAATCTTTCTTTGCATAGGCACCTCGTAAGGGGGGCAACTGCTCCCTCACTTTCAAAAGTAAAGGAACGTTGCCCCCTCACTTTTCAGAGTTGAAAATTAATGATCAATTGAAAAATAGTTTTTATAGGGCAGATTGATTTATTTCACAAAAGTAAAGACTAAAAATTCCAAATAAATGGACTTTTCTCATCTTATTTCATAAAAATGGAACTTCGAATCGAAAGAGGAAAGTCTATGGTGGCCATCTGTCCCAATTTTTCAGGCCATATTATACAGTATACTCTTGATATCACAAAGTCGAAGGCAGGGTAAAAAAATTAGAGTTTCTAGGATAAGAAGGTAAATTTTAAAAATTAGTCACAATAGTTAAAAATAAGTGGAAACATGTAATGATAGTTGAAAAAAAGTCTTAATACAATAACAAAAATTTTAATTTTTAAAATGAGCCAAAAATAATTGAGAAAGAAGAATAATAAAAAAGAATGCCCTAGTGAAGTAGCAAAATGTAGTGATTTACCACCACAACTAAATTTATCAAAGATTTGGATTACCAAAGTTACTGAACGTTTTCAAATGAGTTTTGAGTGTCCCGAAAGTTGAACAAAGGATTGCACCATTCCGTGTGTCTCTAAAGGGGATTCCGTACATCTCTCCTTTTTACCCGACTGCGTATATGCGACGCAAAGGAGGGTAATGTGTTTATCAGTCTATGTATGTATGTCTGTTCCTACGTGGCGTTCTACAGGCCAAACGCCTTGGCCAATTTTAGTAATTCTTATGTCAATCGATTTGTGTTAACCTTGGGAGTGTCACTAAACGCATGACAGTAATCAAAAGTACCATTTCAAAAATCAGTTACCATTTTGTCAGTTTGGGATCGGCGCACGCTGGGTGTCGCATTCTAGCTGTGTACAACAAATGCATGTAGTTTTCGCTGCCTGAATTTTTACCTGACTGCGCTTGTGGGACGCAAAGGAGGGTAGTGTGTTTATAAGTCTATGTATGTTTGTTCCTATGTGGCCTTCTACAGGCTAAACGCCTTGCCCAATTTTAGTAATTCTTACGTCAATCGATTTGTTTTAACCTTGGGAGTGTCACTAAACACATGAGAGTAATCGAAATTCACCATATCAACAATCAGTTGCCGTATTTTGTCAGTTTTGGATTGGCGCACGTTGCGTGTTGCACACTGTGCCACACACTACCTGCGTGTGACAAATGCCGATAGTTTTTGCTGCCTCAATTTTTTTGTTCACCAAGTCTACTAATTAGGGTCTCAATATCCAAGTAGTCTAAGCGATTGCTTCTCCCATTTGAGGTGGTGGGTCAAGATAACCTCGCTCCGTATGCACTTCTCCTCTTTCTGATGTAAACTCTTTCATGTGTTCTTTATATGTATTCTGTAGTGAAATAAATATATATTATGCGTAATGAAGGCAAGATACTCAGATTGTAGTTCTCGTCAAAATCAATCCGGGCAATAAGCCCCAAAAGGAAAAAAGTCTACTGATTCAATTTTCATCTCTAACATATGTTGCATTTGTTCTTGCCTTGATTCAAGGGACTGAGTTTCGTGATGTGTACTTTCTTGAGAGGATTTTTTAGTTTTGCAAGAAAGATTTGACTGATGGAACATTTCCAATTTCGTGTCATCATGAGTTACACAAGCTGTTTATATACCTGTGCTGCGGTTGACTTAAGTTCGCGCATTTTTGCCGAAGGTCAAGCACATGTAGCTTTAAGCCGAGTTAGGTCCCTAGAGGGACAAATTATCAGTAGTTTAGACCACCGCAAGTTACTAAATAAAACTCACAATACAAACAAACTGTCTCAATGAAGTGACAAGTTTGTGAAATGTACCGTCTTATAATCATAATAACTAAATCGATGAAAATTAACTAAAAAGAGTAAAATAAAAAGATATTAAATAAAAATGAAAAACAAAAACCCGACTGCATAAAAACTAAAAAGAAAAATGTATAAGCCCAGTAGTTTAGAATGTTATTAAGTATTACTGAATAACTACACTGTTGAAATAGTTTTATAGCCGTACACAGATAAGACAAATCATAAATTCAAAAGCAGAATAGAAGGATCAACAGTCGGGGTCCATTCAAATTTTACGGGGTTCCCTGAATCAGAAAGAAATGGGCCTCGACTGTTGATCCTTCTATTCTGCTTTTTAATTTATAATTTGTCTTATCTGTGTACGGTTATAAAACTATTTCAACAGTGTAGTTATTCAGTAATACTTAATACATTCAGGACCGGATTTGGAAGTGTGAAAGCCTGGGGGAAACGAAGGAGTGGAGGCCTCTAATCAGGGTTCGAGAAGATCATCATATTTTCGAAAATATCTGATACTATGATATATATCCGAATATTTTGATATATATGTATTAGGGTGGTTCAAAATTTCGAAGGTGAAAATTTTTTGAATCTTACCCTCCCATTTGGTTTCAATACATTAGAAAATGAGTGGGACAAAATTTTATAACATTTGAATAATATTTAGAGGTAGCTCAAAGCCATTGTCGAATATACGTTAATTGACAAAGAGCCAAACAAATCACAAACATGATTGCTTTTCCATTAACATATATTAATTACATTATAAAACTGCTACTTTTATGTACACAGTTTCAACATTACATTAGCTAGCCATGAAATATATTCTCTAAATACACAAATGTTTTTTGTAAGATGTAGAAGTTAATGCAATTCTGCCCAATTCTTTGTACGTCGACCCAAGAAGCATCAATACTGGCAAAAGCAATAGCACCTATCTTACTAGTACAAAATAATTAAGAAAAAAATGATTCTGGAATGTCAACACCATATATAGAATTCATTATTGGTGCCATTTTAAATAAATGCAGTTTCTATACTTCTGCATCAAAATTACTTCTCTGTAACAGATTCAAGGCCTGCTGGGAGTTTATTCATTAGGATAAATGCGTTACAAGACTCAATAATTAAGAAAAGTGGCTGATGTACAGATTATAGAATACAATCTGTTAAAAAATTGCTGTATGACTCAAGAGATGATTATCGAAAATTTCTTGAACTGATTTAAATAGTTCAGCATAAAACCCCTTTCCTAGAATCAGAATTATTGTACCTAGAGCTAAGCACTATGCTTAATGAATGTTAAAAATCTTGTACTGTTTTGAAATACAAGTGTTTAATAACTAGTTCGCCATCACTTCAGCAGAAGATATTGTATTTCAAAAGATTAGGTATATTTGCGCAATGGGTTTATTTAAAACCTAGGGTGACAGTTTCTATACTTCAGAATGTACTACGTAATGATTTCAATTTAATGAAATGTAAATTTCATAATTGCAATAAAAAAATATTGATGAAGAAGTAAATAAAATTGCATGGCTCTTTTCATCAATCAAGCGATACACTGGAATATAAGACAATTGGTAAAGCTGTTCAAGAACTCAGTGAAAAAATATTGTCATGCGTTCGGTGCAGCTTCAACTTTCTTCAAATGACGATACAGTTCTTGAGAAAAACACTGGAGATTTATTTACAACTATTTACAAGAAATATCGTTAACAACTGCTAAATTAACCATAGCAATTAGGCAAATATCAATCAACACAGTAAACTCAACAGTAACACACATATTCACATCAAAATGTACAAAAAACACAACCCAAAAGGCTTCACAAAACAGAGCCAATACACTCTCAGCGCAACGGTTCAGTCAAGACTGACTTTTTAATCACGCGTCACAGCTATTTATAAACATCGAAAGAGAGCTTCTCAAATATTTCAGAAAATCCTACGCCGTTCTACCACTTTCTCATTTCTTTCCACTCAAATTTTATCATTCAGAAATGAGGGGACCGTATGCTTCAGCCGAATGTTAGGGAGTTGTATGTACATTACAAGAAGCTATTTACAGGTTACGTTACAAAGATAATTTTAGTTGCAAAATAATGGAACAAACGCCTAATTTAGATAGATTACACAAATTAATCACAAAAATAATTACTATTTACAGAATTTGTAACAATATTGCTGCTAAGTATCTGAGATTATGCCCAATCTCATGAAATCTGAGGACTTCCTAATTTATGATCAGCTTCATTAACTGAAAAAAAGAATTTACCCGATGCATTTTATCATGCAAGACTTGGGAGATCAAACAATCTGCGAGTTTTGGGATAGTTTACTAAAATTTATTCGAGGAAGCCAGTTATTAATAATCTTGCTGAAAAGAATTAATATATATTAAAAAGATTTTAATGAATAAAAAACAACCATTAAAGATCAATTTCAGTTCTTGTTGCAGGTTGTCAAAAAAAATTGCCGCGCTTATACCAATAGCAAAAAATAGTTTGGTAGGTACTTGCACAACCACATCCATAATCATTTAAATATAATTGTTGTATTGTTGCACAATTTTCAACGCACAAAATTGTAAAGGTTTAAATGAAATATTGTTGCATTGGCTTTTTTCAGCATTTTTCTTCTCATTTGCATTTATTGCGTAAAATCTACTATCAACCGAACTTACAGGATGTTGAGCTACCTTTAAAAGTTAAAATTATGAGCTGAAACTTCACAATAATTATTGTTTACATAAGTGGAATCAAATAGGAGGGTAAGACCAGTAAAAATCAGAAATTTTTAAAAAAGGGCCTTTTTTGGACCACCCTAATATGTATCTATCCGATATTTTCGATCAGCAATTTAATAGTAAATACATCCTGAAGTTACTTCTATTTACTTTTTTTATATTATTATTATATTTATAGAGGAGAGAAAAAAGTAAAATTTGCTAAGCCGTGAAAGTTAGGATATTTTGTAAAAATTTTATTGTGGGGGGCCCCTTTGTTGTGGAGGCCCTGGGGCAGTAGCCCCGCCTGCCCTCCTTTAAATCCGGCCCTGAATACATTCTAAACTACTGGCTTATACATTTTTCTTTTTAGGTTTTTTTTTTTGGTTCTAACAGTCGGGTTTTTTGTTTTTATTTAATAATTTATTAGATATTAGCGTTCCTTTATTGATTAAAATATAAAAGTATGGAACGTGGCCTCAAAAATCAGGACTGATGGAAACCGTAAACTTCTCCTTAACAATTCAAAGTTGCATTCTTATGAATTATCTTAAGAGAAGTACATTTATTTGGCAATTAGTAACAAGAAAATGTGCTTTCTCAACTATTAGTGAGTATTAGAGGGACCATCTTATTCCAATACAGGATTTTCTGGGCGAACCAAACTGTATTTCAGCAAGACAAAGCACCTACTGATACATCCAACTCAACAAATCTGTAGTTCAAATACAAATACAAATGTGACGACCAGCAACAGGCACTGGGCCCAGCTAGGCTGGTCCTAGTCAATTAATTAGTCCCCAATGAAGATCAATGGCCCTCTTAAAGCTATCCACTCCCTTGCTCATTACCGCCTCTTCCGGTAAGCTATTCCAAGTGCCCACGACCCTGCTAAAGTTTTTCCTGATTTCCAAGTTAGCCTGAGATTTAAATAGCTTAAAACAATGACCCCTTGTCCTGCTTTCCCCGCAAAAATTTAATCCATTTACATCTTTCGTTTTGATAAATTTAAATAACTGAATCATGTCCCCTCTGACTCTCCTTTGCTCCAGGCTATACATGTTAAGCCTATTAAGTCTGGTATCATAATCTAAATCTGAGAGTCCCCTTACTAATTTAGTTACCCTTCTTTGAACCCTTTCCAATACAAAAATATCTTTCTTCAGATAAGGCGACCAAAACTGAACAGCATACTCCAAATGAGGTCTTACTAAACTAGTATATAAAGGCAGAAGAACTTTCTTAGATTTGTTTGAAATAGATCTATTGATGAACCCAAGCATTTTGTTGGCTTTGTTACTAGCAATACTGCACTGTTGACTAAACTTGAAGTCCTGATTTATAAAGACACCCAGATCCGTAACATTTTCTGCCTGATTTATGACTGAACCCTGTAAACGATAACTCATACGCTTATTTCCATGACCTAAGTGTAGCACTTGACATTTCCCTACATTAACTGCCATACCCCATTTATCTGCCCACTTAGTAATATGATCTAAATCCTCTTGCAGCTGTTTTACTTGTTCTTCATTTTCGACAATCCCCATAACTTTTACATCGTCAGCAAAACAATTCATGCTTCCAGAAATATTTTCATTGATGTCATTCATAAATATAATAAACAAAAGAGGCCCTAAAACTGATCCCTGAGGAACCCCACTTAAAACATCACTCCAATTAGAATGATTTCCTCTCACAACTACTCTTTGCTTCCTACCAGTAAGCCAATTTCTAACCCAAAGTAAAGTTTTTCCTCCTATTCCAATGTCAGCTAACTTGCTGAGAAGAGCAACATGCGGTACCTTGTCAAAAGCTTTTTGAAAATCAATATAAACAACATCCACACATTTTTTGTTATCTAAAGCTGAGGTAACCTTGTCGTAGAAATGCAATAAATTAGTAGTACAGGATTTACCTTTCCTGAAACCATACTGCAAACTAGTCAACAGACTATTAGTCTCTAAGAACATCATGATCTTAATTTTGATCAAAGTTTCGAAAATCTTACAAATCACCGAAGTCAAACTTACAGGTTTATAATTCCCAGCAATACCTTTAGACCCCTTCTTGAAGAGTGGCGTTATGTTAGCCAGCTTCCAGTCCTCTGGCACCGTCCCCGAGTTATAAGAAGCATTGAAAATATTCAAAATATCATCCGCTAATTCCTCTGCACATTCAACTAAAATTTTTGGATAAATATTATCTGGTCCCGGAGCTTTAGTTGCTTTAATCTTTTTCAAATGAAATAAAACCTCCTCCCTGGAAAATACAAAATCCTCAAGCTGTATAATAGCTTGTGTCTTGTTAGTGTCAACTGTTGAGATACAGTTATCGTTAAACACACTGGAAAAAAAGTTAAATATCAATATGAATAATATCAATATCATGGAATGGCCATTGGTTAGTCCAAATTTAAATCCAATGTTAAATGTGTGGCAACATCAAGGACATGCACTGGTAATTTCTCCGAATGGAGGTCCAAAAACAATAGTGTAGGTTATCTTTGATATGATTTTAAGGTAAGGAACATGGTTCAAGTCTAGCTCCTGGGAACTTTTTTGGAAGAAAAATTTCAAAAGTCCGATTTTAAGTCTTTGGTGATATCTGGAGAAAACCAACATGGTTATTGAAAAATATACAGATTGTCTATCTGTGCTATAATTTTTATTGGTTTTTCCAGTTATTTCTCAGTACAGGGTTATTTCTCGATCTTTGGTGATGTTTGAAAGCCTTCCGCCAAGAATTTCTCAAAATTTAAGTCTTGAAAGATGGGATTCTATATATCTCGAGTAGTGTTAGAGGAAGGAATGGTTTCAGTGACTTTCTCTGGTAGTTTTGCAAATCTGAAGTTCCAAAAGGCACAATTTTAGATGACCTTTAATGATGTTAGAAGGAGGGGGATCCGAAACATTTCCCCAGAATTAAAACGAAATTGAATTAAAAAACACAATTTTAGAGTAATGTAGATCAGATATGTTGGAGAGCTAATGCTAAAAAAAAAAAAAAATCGCCCGCTCCTTGATAAATTTCTGGATCTGCCCTTGGGCAACATCGGGCACCAAAATTATATGAAACTTGAAGTCGATATTTTTCGACACAGGAATAACTTGATGCTTACGATGGAAAACCATATCTTTGAAGTAACTAGAGATAAGAGAAACACAATTTCATATTTTCATTTGTAATTGTGTTTCTCAACTTAAAAAAAAAATCATAAATTAAAAAGTGTTTGTAATTAGAGGACCCCTATTTTCTTTTTTTTTTAATAAATTCAACGCATGGTGTTTTTAAAATTTAATCACTCTATCTTGTGTTTCACATACTGATTATCATTATACGCATATGTGATATAAATCCATCTTTTTGTATTTTTACTGTGAATTGTATTTTGTTCTTGTGTCTATATTTTTGGGACAGGGTGTAGTTTTTGTACATGCAAAAATATTTGCTTATTAGTAATTAAAACTATCTTCTAAATGTGTTCTAAGTTTTATTAAAAGATGTTTTTAACTAAAAATTAACAATATTAATTTATATAATTTTTCTGTTTTGTATTTCCTAATTTCTGAATTTTTTTTAACATTGTTTTCCACTGTGTTTTCAAAGAAAAAAAAAAGTGAATGAAAAACTGCTTTCGATCACTTAGTAATGTTTTAAACAGTTGCAAGACCTTTTAATTTATTTTCCTAGTTTCAGAAAAGTTTTATTCTTAATGCAATAAATATATGAATCAAACTAAACTTTCAGTCAAAATTTGTACCAAATTTGCTGCATATTACAAACAAAGCTAGTATCTGTTTCTCTAAGTATGATAACTCTTTTTTGTTACACCAAAATTTGTTAATTTTTTAAATATTAGTCAATATATGGTCAGTATTTAGTCAGTATTGGTCAGTATTTTAAAACTTTTGGTTGAAATAAATTTGGCTTGATTATTAACACTCCAAAATGCAGTTTATTATATGTAATCTGAAATCTTTTTGAATTTGGATTTTAAAATAGGGGAAAATTTTTATCTGTTTGCATTGCCGCATTCGTGTAAAACTGAAACTCATCCATGTAAAGTAAAATAAAGGTGTCAAATATTAAAGTACGTATAATCAAAAGCGCGTAAAACAAGGATATTTTCTGTTATATGCCGAAAATGTAATTATAGGAACTTTTTAAGTTATGGAAATTTTCAAATATTGTGTCAAGCAATGTTCATTTTCATTGTTTAAAAGGGTAAAATTCTTAGCAATTCTATTTCAAAAGAGATATTTATTATGCATTAGCAATTAGGCTGTAAACGCAAAATAAAAAGCACTGACGGTCTTTTTGAGTATTTTCAGGTTTGTAATTTATTTTAATGAAAAATCTCATTTAAAATCCTTGTGTTATGATTTTTGTGTTCAAATTTCCCGCTGTGAGTTCCATTATAGATATACTAGTCGACCCATGCGGTATTCCGCACTTTGCTTCGAATTGTTTCAGAAGACATTTCGCTGTTTAAAAATTTCAAAGAAAGAACATTATGAAGAAGAACCGAAAAAAGTAAGCGCACAAGAGATGGCATGTAATTTGAAGACATCAGTAACAAAACCTTGTTAAATACAACGCTGTGATAATTAGCCGGCCTGATAAGTTTTAAAAAGAGGGGAGAATTTCTTCAAGAGATAAGAAAGATCTCGCATACTGACAGAAAAATAATCCACATAAATAATATATAAGGTAAGATATTGAAGAGAAGTGTTTTTATTTTTGAAAATTTTTACAATTTGTTATAGCAGGCTGCTTGAACCATTATGGCTTAGATGATAGACGTGTTCATCATTTAACAGCACGGTTAAAATACAAAATAATTAGAACTAAGTTCTTATTTAAGCGTAGATTTTCGAATGTAGTAAAAATGTGATAAGCTATTTGTTTTTTTTTGCAAAAAGAAGAAAAAATATATACTTTACCCTTCAAATTGAGCTAGTAATTTTTTTATTTGTACAAAGAGTCAAAAACTCATTAGAAGAATCTATATTTCAATATACGATTTATTATTTTTTCTGAAAAACAATTTCATTGTAGTCTGAAATCTTAAACCTGATACTTATATTTTCGCTTACATAATGCTTTAAATTTCTTACCGGAGCCAAAGCTTTTTTTAAAAAAAAAGCCTTGCAATTAAGAATCAATTCAGCTCCATGTTGAATCAAGTTTTCACAACAGCACGGAGCGTTTCCACCTCATCTATTCCCTCATGTTTGTTATTCGATGTTTTCAAGTAATGCGCGGTATTTCTCTAATTTTTTTATGCAGATTGTCCGGACGGGGGCCCGAACTTGCATTCCCCTGGTTACCAGTCGAACGCTCTGCCGATCAAGCTATTCAGCTCTGTCGGTCACCGTGCAAGTTAAAGTTATAAGTTTAAACGAATACCTCATTCTGGTTCTTTAAAAAAGTTTTTTTGACGGAAAAAAAAACAATTTTTAGACCATGGGTCTATTTTTCGTCAGTAGCCAGCACTATAAGCTTTAAAATAAGGTGTAAATCAAAGAAATCGATCAAGAATTGAGGAAGATCTCGCGTAGAAACTAAAAACAGGTTACAGAAATAATATATAAGGATTGAGTTCTATAATTTATACTTCATTAATATGCATTCAATTATTACGAGTCAACCACAACTTTCTGATTAATGTGCTTAAATAGCACCCAGAGCAGAGTGCCCACCCCCTCTAAAGAGCAAGGCGCACCTCCCCCCTCCCAAAAAAATATCTCAAAGATCCTACCCCCCAAAAGCAAGAGCCCCCCCCCCAAATGAGAAAAACACCCCTCAAAACACACACAGCCTAAAAATTTCAATGGCACAAAAAATTAAAAGAATAATAAAAAAATTTTTAATAAATTTAAAAAAAAATCATATTTTAATATTATCTGAACTCTCTTTCTGGTTTACGTTTTCACTTTCTTAAAAGTATGGTTGGATTAACATATGTTTTTCTAACAAATAATAATAAGTTTGAAAAAGGATTTCTAATATTAATCTAATGTTTATCCTTTATATTTCATTTGATCAATTGTTAAACTGTCATCTCTGTCTACCATTAATCATCTCAGGGCCCAATTTCCCAATAGGCTGAGTAGGCAGCTGCCCAGGGCAGCAAAGTTTTCAGGGGAGGCAAATTTTGCTTTAATCACACATTTTTTTAACGAATTTTTTATTCTTGAAGGCAAAATATTAGCATTCTTTCATTTTTCTCTGACACAATTTTTTCTTGTAATTTAATAATGATTACTTTAACAAATCTTATAAAAATCAAATGTGTTCTTCAATAATGGTAATTGATCAGCGTAGAATAGTAAGTGAAGACGAAAAGAGGGTGTCGATTTCAGAGTCGTTGTGTTTATCCAGAAGTCGCAACAAGATTGGAGTTTGACTAAGATAATAATAGCACTAATTACAGAGCAAATATTAGTGATGTATTTTATAATAAAAGGCAAAACAAAAATTAATTATATTTTACATGATATATAATGTTTTAAGAATGTAAAATTTAGTTTTAAAAATTTAAAATGTAAAATATGAAGCTCTATTCAAGAAATACAAATGTGACGACCAGCAACAGGCTCTGGGCCCAGCTAGGCTGGTCCCAGTCAATTAATTAGTCCCCAATGAAGATCAATGGCCCTCTTAAAGCTTTCCACTCCCTTGCTCATTACCGCCTCTTCCGGTAAGCTATTCCAAGTGCCCACGACCCTGCTAAAGTAGTAGTTTTTCCTGATTTCCAAGTTAGCCTGAGATTTAAATAGCTTAAAACAATGACCCCTTGTCCTGCTTTCCCCGCAAAAATTTAATCCATTTACATCTTTCATTTTGATAAATTTAAATAACTGAATCATGTCCCCTCTGACTCTCCTTTGCTCCAGGCTATACATGTTAAGCCTATTAAGTCTGGTATCATAATCTAAATCTGAGAGTCCCCTTACTAATTTAGTTATCCTTCTTTGAACCCTTTCCAATACAAAAATATCTTTCTTCAGATAAGGCGACCAAAACTGAACAGCATACTCCAAATGAGGTCTTACTAAACTCCTATATAAAGGCAGAAGAACTTTCTTAGATTTGTTTGAAATAGATCTATTGATGAACCCAAGCATTTTGTTGGCTTTGTTACTAGCAATACTGCACTGTTGACTAAACTTGAAGTCCTGATTTATAAACATACCCAGATCCATAACATTTTCTGTCTGATTTATGACTGAACCCTGTAAACGATATCTCATGCGCTTATTTCCATGACAAAGTGTAGCACTTGAAATTTCCCTACATTAACTGCCATACCCCATTTATCTGCCCACTTAGTAATATGATCTAAATCCTCTTGCAGCTGTTTTACTTGTTCTTCATTTTCGACAATCCCCATAACTTTTACATCATCAGCAAAACAATTCATGCTTCCAGAAATATTTTCATTGATGTCATTCATAAATATAATAAACAAAAGAGGCCCTAAAACTGATCCCTGAGGAACCCCACTTAAAACATGACTCCAATTAGAATGATTTCCTCTCACAACTACTCTTTGCTTCCTACCAGTAAGCCAATTTCTAACCCAAAATAAAGTTTTTCCTCCTATTCCAATGTCAGCTAACTTGCTGAGAAGAGCAACATGTGGTACCTTGTCAAAAGCTTTTTGAAAATCAATATAAACAACATCCGCACATTTTTTTGTTATCTAAAGCTGAGGTAACCTTGTCGTAGAAATGCAATAAGTTAGTAGTACAGGATTTACCTTTCCTGAAACCATACTGCAAACTAGTCAACAGACCATTAGTCTCTAAGAACTTCATGATCTTAATTTTGATCAAAGTTTCGAAAATCTTACAAATCACCGAAGTCAAACTTACAGGTCTATAATTCCCAGCAATACCTTTAGACCCCTTCTTGAAGAGTGGCGTAATGTTAGCCAGCTTCTAGTCCTCTGGCACCGTCCCTGAGTTATAAGAAGCATTGAAAATATTCAAAATAACATCCACTAATTCCTCTGCACATTCAACTAAAATTTTTGGATAAATATTATCTGGTCCCGGAGCTTTAGTTGCTTTAATCTTTTTCAAATGAAATAAAACCTCCTCCCTGGAAAATACAAAATCCTCAAGCTGTATAATAGCTTGTGTCTTGTTAGTGTCAACTGTTGAGATACAGTTATCGTTAAACACACTGGAAAAAAAGTTATTTAGAACATTTGCAACATCCCTTCGTTTTGGATTAAATTTCCATACTCATCAACCAAAGGCCCAATTTGACTGTTTCGAGCTTTCCCAGAATTAGCGTAAGCAAAAAACCTCTTAGGGTTCCCATCAATGTCATCTGCCAGCCTTTGCTCCAATTCCCTTTTCTGAATCCGTACCAAATACTTAAAATTTCGCCTTGCCTTACCATACTGGAGCCTCTTCGCACTCTGACCAGTTTCTTTAAACTTACAAAAAGTGGCTTGCTTATAATTAAGAGCTTCTTTAGTCTCCCTGGAGAACCACATGGGCTAAATTTTGGTACTAACACCTTTTGTCCTAAATGGAACATAGTCCCCAACCGTTTTAGCAAGTTTATCATTAAATTCCGTCCACTGCTGAGCTACGTTGCTATTTTCCAATCCTGACGAAAAAACCTCTTTCAAGCTCTGCCTAAGTGCAACAAAATCAGTGTTTCTGAAATTGGGCACAAACCTAAAATTATCATCTTTGCACACTTCAAATTTAACCCGGAACCTAATGCTGTTATGATCACTATCTCCAATATGCTCCCCTACACACAACCCCTGAACAAAACTACCTATGTCACAAAAAACTAGATCCAAAATCGCCTCCTCTCGAGTTCCCTGAGTTACAACTTGATCTAAGAAACAGTCACCAATTACTTTTAAAAATTCCTCTTCTTTGCCATTACCAGGATAAAAATTATTCCAATCCATACCCGGAAAATTGAAATCCCCCATTATGATGACGGATCCCTTACTGGGCATGTCACTAATAATACGGTACATCTGTTCATCTTGTCCCTGGTTTGAATTAGTGGCCTATAAATGTTTCCAAAGCATAGCTTTTTGCCCTTACTGCTCATCAACTCCAGCCAAACCATATCAATATCAGTAGGCTTATCATTTATGACCAATTCATTGCAAATAAAATTGTCTCTAACATAAAATAAAACCCCACCACCTCTTTTACCTACTCTATCCTGTCTGAACAAATTATATCCAGCAATATGTAATAAATCTGCATCAGATTCGGTAGCCCATGTCTCTGTGATTCCAATAACATCCAACTTCTCATCCATAACTATGCTATTCCCTTATAGAGGACTAACTGCATATTAGTTTTCTCATGTTACTAAAAAATTAAAAATCCTTGAGATGAAACCCTATTTTCCTTGAAAAACTTCTGGTTATTCCATTGATTGATATCAAGTGTTGATCAAGCATCTTTTAAAAGTTATCTCATATAAAATCCTTTGTGGAAAACTTTCTGGAAAAACGCTAGTGAATGAATGTGATTCCCTAATGTTTTGTAATTTTACTTTTACTGCTAAAAATGTTTTTGTTATCTTTCTTATGATTGATATTTTACTTTAGGTACACAAACCTGTTGAGAAAATACGCAACATTGGTATTTCTGCTCATATTGATTCTGGTAAAACGACACTGACAGAAAGGCTTCTGTATTACACGGGAAGAATAGAGGAAATGCATGAAGTAAATATTAAGATATTTGATGTATAAACTGATCAATGCATTGTCTTTTAAGAATTTTATGATTAGATGTTTTTAAAGGGAAACGGTAATGTTTACTCATAAATGTTTTGAATTTCTCTGAATTTGTTTTGAAAGGGGAAAGATATGATAGGTGTTGGGATTTGCTTTGTTTTGGTATGACACGATAATGCTGCAGCAATTGTGAGAAATTGGTGAAAATGAATGACACTAATGGTATCCGCCACCATGGTATGCTTATTAAGTTATGATAAGTTCCCTACAAGTTCCGTAAAAATGCAAAGAATTCAGCCGAAAAGTAAATTTGGCTATCAAATGGTCATGGGAACTATCACAGCAAGCAAACTTAGTGCATTTTAAAAGTTTAATAAATATAAGTACAGTCCGTATCAATCCAGGCAAAGGAGTTACCCTTCATAGTCTAGGAAATTTTCAGATTTAATCTATGTCAAATTTTTGAAAAAGTAAGTTAGAGGTACATTTTTGTTTTTCCCAAAAAGAATCCTGGCCGGCCAAAAACAACAACCTGGGTGCCATTACTCACTTACAGTTGTCCACAAAAATTTGAAGCAGTGTTAATTCTAGAACAAAGCATGATATTTTATCCTTTTTTTTTTAACTTGAAATATAATGATTATCTCTTTAAAACTATATGCACCATTTGGAAATATGAGTTCAATTTTTCTTGCAACAGTAAAAAATTCAATCTTTTTTCTTGTAAAAAATTCAATCAATTTTTAAGTTTTGGATTTTTTTTTAAAACTTTTTAATCAATATTATTTATATATACAGTCTCTGAAAAGGAGAGCTTCTATTTTTGTGTTTTAACAAGTTTTAAAATTAATTTGAAAATATGATTGCTCTTCAATCACTGTATGATATGTAAATGTAGACTTGAAAAATCAAAATTTTAGTTAGTAACAAGTGACCAGCAGGGCAGGACTAACTCAAAGGGAGGTCCTATTCCCATAATAGTTTGGAGGATCCTGAAGAGTGGAATACAGTGGTTGATTTACACGTTTATGACCAGTTTGAATGCATTTTTGGGGTCATTTGTGTCTATCACACCCTGTATATTGAATTATCCTTTCCGACCGTGTGGGAAATTCTTTTTTTTTGCCTTAAGCCTCTTTAACCCCAAGTTAGCAAAAGAAGCGGGGGGGGGGGGGGGAGGGGGGGCTCAAGCCCCCAAAGCCAACCTGGCTTTGGACAACCTTGACAAAAGCTGAACCTTGGTTATATACCTGTGTTCAAGTATGATCTATTACTATTAAAAAAATTTCTTTTACACCATCATTTCATTATTGGCAAACATCTAAAATGAGAATAAAGCATGACTCACAAAATGTCTATTGGTGTTTTATATATATATTTTTTTTTGTTAAGTTTAGTTACATTCTTTGTGTGTTTATTTCATTCAATATCATAACTAGTGCATCCATTAAAAGACGAAAATGCTTTTGAGTGATGCTAAAGGGCTTTGAGTTTTTACATTTTTTTCTGAGAGCATCGGTCATTTTTTAAGTGAATACTAAAAGTAATTATTGTGCTATTTCTAATGCTCTTCCTGGAATATTCATTTTTATGGTGCTTGACCAAATAGTTCTTTTAAACGCTTTCTAAGTAGAGGATGGGTTGCAATTAGCATGCAATATTTTTTAATGATATTAAATAATTTCTGATGTTTTTTTTTTTTTTTTTTTTGACCTATTTATATTTTTCTAGGTTAGAGGAAAAGATAAAGTTGGGGCAAAAATGGATTCCATGGAACTTGAGAGACAAAGAGGTATAACTATAAAATCTGCTGCAACTTATGTCACATGGAAGGGAGTAAACATAAACATAATAGACACCCCTGGCCATGTGGATTTTACTGTTGAAGTGGAACGTGCCTTAAGAGTATTGGATGGTGCTGTTCTTGTTTTATGTAGTGTCGGAGGTGTTCAATCTCAAACTATGACAGTTGTTCGACAAATGAAGCGATATGATGTTCCATGCATTGCTTTTATCAACAAACTCGATCGTATGGGGGCTGATCCTAGTAGAGTTCTCAATCAGATGAGGTAAGATTAAGTTCTAAGAATTTCACTTAAGTATTAGAAAATATCTTAACTAAATCTTGAGTTAGCTCTTAGCTCCTAGGTTTACTAGGTACAACTTCAAGAGCTAATGATTCAAATCAAGATTTAAAAATAACCATTCTATTTCTTTTCTTTTCTTTCTTTTAAAGTTTTTTGGCAACAGTAGTAAAATTTTCAAAAGAATGAGAAAATGTTTAAAAGTAATTGCTAAATTGAGATTGTGTTCATATTAAAATTTTAGTTGCTATTTTATATTGTTTAAGGACATGATATTCAATTTTAATAAGCTAACATTATTCGAACATAATCCATCGCAAGCATGTTTTATTTACACTTGAAAGTGGATAAATATAAGGCTTTTACTTGTATATATGCAATTTATTTTATTTGGGAGACAAATTACTTGTGAAAGTATGATTGGTGCATGAATAAAATATGTTATAAACCAAGTTTGTGCCGTAACTGAGCATAGTAGATAAATCCCTTCAATGCATTTTGTAGCATTATCCTCTGAATTGTCTCTTGCTGGTGTTTTTGTACATTCTCTTTGCTGCTGACGAATTCTTGCAATTGACGGTATATACACATGATTCTTTATTCATTTCTCAAAATGGAAAAAAATACATATTTTGATAACTTGGCAGTTTTTTCAACGTTATGTTCTTCTTAAAGGAGTGGCGCCATCTTCTGAGTGTTGAGATTAACAAGAATTCATTAAAAAATTAACTACGTAAGATGTCTGACAAGTGCGAAATTTGTGTTTCTGAGATTTTTGATAAAAGTGAGGTGTTTTGTTGCAGTAAATGTAAAAATTTATTTCACCGAAATGTATAAATATTAGGGAAGAAAATTATAGAAAAATCAGTAAAATTAAGGAATTCATGGAAAGAAACAAGAAGATAAAAAAAAGCTAATAAATTAAAAAAACAATGGATCGCACAAGAGTTAGTAAATATGATCAATAAAAAAGAAAAATTATATAAAAAAACAAAACAATTTCCTTATAATAAGGAATATAAAAATAATTATAAATAATACAATAAACAATTGAAAAAGGTGATTAAAAAAGAAAAAGAGGATTTTTTTCATAAAAAATTTGTCCATGCTGAAAAGATGGAAGAAAACAATGGAATATTATTAAAGATATTACAGGGGTTAAGAATAAGAATTCCATCGATGTAGATAATAGCAATGAACTAGTTGAAAAATTTAATGACTTTTTTTTATAAATTGTTGTGTGGAAATAAACGGCGATAAAGCATCAAACTATGATAATAACATAACACACCAAACAAATTCTATTTATATTTACCCAATGGAAATAAGTAAGGTTAAAAATATTATTGATAATATGCAAAATGACAAAACACCGGGACATGACGGAATTACAAGTAATGCACTTAAGATAATTGCTAATTATCATATAGAAATTGTGAAAAAAATCATCAATATTAGTCTACAAAGAGGCGAGTTCATAGAAGATCTAAAAAAAAGCAATAATTACACCGATACCCAAATCAGGTGCTAAAGATGACTGTAATGATTTCAAACCTATCTCAGTTCTACCAATATTCTCAAAATTATTAGAAAAATATGATTTTTTCCATAACGCACAATACGGATTTAGGCAAAACAGAAATACTGAAAAAGCTGTATTAAAATTAGCATTTATGCGAACAATAACGAAAACTGTGAAACTTCAGCAGTATTCTTGGATTTATGCAAAGCATTTGACAGTGTAAGCATCAAGATTTTGATAAAAAAGTTATACAATGTTGGAATAAGAGGAATACCTTACAAATGGATGTTATCCTATCTCACGGACAGAAAACAAGCAATAAAACTAAATAACTGTCATGGGCGGATTTATGGGGGGGGGGCAGAGGGGGGCAATGCCCCCCCTAGTTTTGGGAGGACTTTATGTAGTAACAACACATCTTCCAAATGTTTAAAAAAAAAATTATTTTTTCTTTTTTGAATCGTTCAGAGGGGCATGGGTGGATTTAGAGGGGGGCATAGGGGCATTGCCCCCCAGTTTTGGGAGAACTTTATATAGTAACAACACATCTTCCAAAATCTTAAAACAAAAAAATCATGACTTTTTCTTTTTTTGAATAGTTCAATGAAAATGAAGAGAAAAGCGAATGTCCTTTTTCTGATAAGAGAAAAGGGGGGGGGGGGTGGAACAAACATTAAATAAAAATAGTACAGCTGTCGCTGGGGTACTGAAAATGTGTCAAATTCACTATTTTGAACTGAAAAACCTTTTGGGCAAGTATATGAATGAAAATATAGGCTAAAAGAGCTATACATTAAGCTGCAACACTTATAATAATTGACGATTATTTTAACAAATTAGAACCTAAAGCAAAGGGGGAAAAACTCCCCCCCCCCATTAGCCCTAACAGAACGATCTACTCGTTATGATTTGTGTCCACATTTCAAGCATATTTATGCATAATATTTATGTTCTTAGTTGATTAATTGGCCGTTTGAGAAAGTCTAAAAAACAAAAAAGTTTTTTCCTCTTAAAAAGAGAGAGAGAAAATAAATGTTACCGCAAACTGAATAAATTTTAGTTACCTGAGTGTTCTGATTAAATGAATCTTTTTACTTAGAGGGAGAGTACAATTTTACTGAGTACAATTTTACTTACTTTATAAATACTGTTTAAAAAGTAAGGTAAGTCATAATCATCTAAGTCTAATTGATTCAGACCTTGTCATTATTGAAATCTAAATAATTGAGTCATCAAAAGTTTTGGAAAAACTTTACTGAAATTTTATAAAAGTCTATAAAAACCTAACAAAGATTAGTAAAATCGTAAAAATCTTTCAACCGTAAAAACTGACGAATTTTCGTAAAAATTACAAACAGGGCCGAATTTGCCTATAAGGTAAACAACCTATTGCTTAGGGCCCCTGCTTTGAAGTGGGTCCCTAACTCCCCCCAAAAAAATTCATGATTTGTTCCTTAAAAAATGGAAATTGCTTGAAAAATTTAATTTCATTTTTAAGTGCTTGAAAACCTTGAACATTTGGAAAAGTGTGGCTATAAACCTTAAATTTTAAAATTTCGAACAAATGGTAGAGGGGAAGGAATGCCGAAATGTGTCAAACTCAGCTCCTTGCCACATCCTGTATCAAAAATGTAAAAATCATGGTTCTCACGTTTGTAACATTATTTGAAATAAATTTTTGTGACTCGCATGTTTCATATCTTGCTATTTATTCAATCCCAAATGCAAAATTTTGGAAATTCTTTTGGTGTTGCTTGCTTTTATCTAACTTATGCATATTGTCAATCTGTTTAGCACAAAAATAAAATTACACTCTACTTCTATTCCTCTTTGTTTTCTGTCCCACTTGCAACTGAATAGAAGTTGTTGTAATGAGAAATCTATAGTTTTTTTTCTTTTAATTTTAAAATAGCTATTTCTCACAAAGTTAGAAGAGGACTGTAAAAATTTACACTCAAATATTAAAATATCAGAGACTGGAGAGTACAAATGAAGTGCGTTAAATAATTTTATTTATTCTACAGTCCTTGAAAATAATTAGATAAGTCTTTGAAAATCCTAAGCAAAGTAAGCTCCAATTACTTCTACTGCATATTGTTAATCTGTTTAGCCAAGAAAAAAAATAGACACTACCTCTATTCCTTTTAGTTTTTTGCACTACTTAAAATTAAAAAAAGGTGCTGTAATGAGAAATCTATAGTTTATTTTTTCTTTCAAGCTTAAAATGGCTGTTTCTTACAAAATTTGAACAATACTGTATAATCTGGTTATCAATTTCTATGTCTGTACAATTAACCTTTATAAGGCTTCAAAATGCAAAATTTTATATCCATTTTACAAAATTTCCTCCGGGGGAGAAACCCCCGGTTCCCTAAAATTGGAGCCCCGCGTCACTCTCTTGATACCAGCTCCCTCTTTTAAGGTCAATTCAAAAAGGACAGCATGAAAACATGCATTAATGAAAACGACACACAAAAAAGTAAAGCATGGACTTATGCATCACAGGAAACAGACAAAAACATGAGCGTGGGGGGTAATAAAAATGTTGCTAAAAAAAACCCTGCCCCCCAGGAACTCAGTCTTAAATCCGCCTATGATAACTGTATAAGCAAATATAAAACAACAAAAACGGGAGTCCCTCAGGG
The DNA here is from genome assembly GCF_026930045.1 of Uloborus diversus. Lineage (NCBI taxonomy): Eukaryota > Metazoa > Arthropoda > Arachnida > Araneae > Uloboridae > Uloborus > Uloborus diversus. The sequence continues at coordinate 63,463,089 of NC_072731.1, read as the reverse complement.
ATCAATTTTAGGTCCTTTACTTTTTTTAATATATATTAATGACATGTCATACATTAAATTATATGGTACAATTACTCTATACGCAGATGATACAGCATTAACATATTCTGCAAGGAGCATTAATGGTATAAAAAACCAAATAGAACTTGATTTAACTGCTATAAATAAATGGTTAACTGACAATATGTTATCTCTTAATATAAATAACACAAAATATATAAAGTTTGATTTAAAAAAGAAAGGAATTAATAAAATTGATTTAGGCATAAAATATCACGAACCAACATGTGACTGCACAAATAACTGTAACTGCCCTACAATAGAAAGAGTCGAAAATATAAATTATTTAGGTATAACTTTTAGTGAAAATTTAAAATGGAAATGCCACACTGATAAACTTGTGAAGAAATTAAGAGGTAGAATACATTGGTCTTATTTATTGAGAAATATAGTTGGGAAAAAGTTTCTTAGATGTTTATTTTATGCTTGGATAAACTCAATAATTACGTATGGTATTTGTGCATGGGGAGGTGATTATGAAACAAATCTTACCAATTTAAATAGAACTTATGCAAAAATTTTGAAAAATAATTTATGAATCTAAACAAGAACTTAATAAAAACGATACTATTTTACAAAAGTCAGAGAAAATCTATAATATCAGAGAAATATATGCACAGAGAATATTGTATTTTTTGCATAACAACAATAACTGGTTTGAAATTAATGAAAAACAATATAATACTCAAATTTCAGGTAAACAATATAAAGTTATAAAACCAAATAAAACGATTATTAAAAAGCAATTCTTTTACATGGCACCGCGGCTGTTTAATGAAGTAACGGAAGATGTTAGGAATGAGAAGAACTTCAAAAAATATAAACAAGGGGTCAATGAATATATACAAAATAACGACATTCTATCACAATAATTAACTTTTAGCTGATAAAATATACTAACTTGCCAACTGGGGGGGGGGGGATTTTGTATTGTATTTTTTATACTATTGAATGTTTCAATGCGAGTTATTGTGTGTGTTTTTTTTTTCTGGAGTCAAACAGTCCAATAATTGTTCTGTGTAAAATTTTTACTACTTGTGTAAAATTAATTTGTAAATATTACTGTTAATACATATTTGTGTTTGTACTCCATACTAAACCAATTAAAAAACACTCCGGACAGTGCCTTTGGCGCTCTTTAGTGTTTAATTTACTACTAACTCATGTTGAACTATAGTCAAGATTTTCTTAATGTTTTATTATGACGTTTGTAATTTATGTTTTATAATTTGTAAGTTTTTTAACTTTACTTTATTTTATTTTGCTTACTGTTATGTATGTGTATTTTGTTTTGTTAATAAATCTTATATTTTTTAAAAAGTGCCCTTAATATACCAATACTGTTGCTGCACTGTACTGTAACAATTGAATATCTCATGTTCTCTAACACAAGGATTCTAGCTGTTGGTCCAGCAAACTACCCCCTGTTGTGTGTACGCAGCTGATATTTTCCGATCACCGCAAACATAAAGCACCTGTCAGTGATTTGAAAAAGCCAATAAATTCCTTAAAAGAGGTAGAGAAGGAAGAAAGGACGTATGCCATATTTATGAGCTTGGCAACATTTTGGCAATATGAATGTTTTTTATAAACAAACTTAAAACCAAAGTTTCACAGGGCTGATTATCCCCATTAATGTGCCTCTGTACTTGAGACTTTTTTTTTTTTTTTTTGCTTTTTTTCATTCTTGAAAAAAAAATCACTTTCTAATTCAATGACTGTCAACCTCCGGGTTGAACCACCATCTCCTACATAGAAAGCCCAATCACTGGTTTCATCACTTGACCGAAAAAGGCTGACTCAGAGGAAATTTCCCTATGAAAATCGTTTTAATTTATGTCTCTTAGCGTACTAAAGCTATTATTTTGATAACAGTAGTTCACCAAACATATTAACATTGGTAAAAGAATAAATCAAAAGTTTATTTTCCAAGTTAACGCTTTTTTTCCCTTCAAATCGAGCGAATATATAAGAGAGAACGTAAGGAATAACAAGATTACAGTAACCAAAATTTTCAATACATTGTATCATATCCACATGAATTTTAAAGACTCGTATTAGGTTCAAAAAATAATGTCTGAATTATCAATATCATAACAAAGTAAACATAAATGAAAAATTTAAATTTTAACATTATCATAGACTCATATTTAGACAAGAATGACATATTTTTAATTTTCCCGTCCACTATCTTAGAAACATTCACGTATTTAGTAATGCAATCACTATCACAATAAAGTATTCTAAAAAGATGTATAATTGAATATGAAATGCATTCTGCATAAATATGAAAATATGCATGGGAATTATGTAAGTCATGCATCACTATCTATAACATAAAGTAATCAAATGAATTCTTACAAATTTTTGTGAAGCTGGTAGCTGCATTCTATTAAAATTATTGAAATGATGACAAAAAATTTAGCGATCAGAATTTCTTTTATGCAAAATGTAAAAAGAAATCTGAAATGTTAAAGTTCTTTAAATATTTCTTTGATTGCAAAAATGCAATTTGTGAGAAAGACCGAGCCATTGATGGCTTGAAAAAGAAAACAAAATATCTTACCTGTTTTTATGTTGTAAATTATATCCATTATAGATTATTGAAGTTCTAAGATTTTCATTTCTTTTTTATTCTTCATTACAGTGTAAAAGTTCAAAAATGGTTTTATGTTTGCATAATTAATTTTATTATAGAAAGGAGTTTTACTAAATCCAGAGTGAACTCTACTGTCAGTGGGAAAAAAAATGGCTTAGAATTCGAAACTTAGTTTGAAATTGGCATTTGCGTTGGCTAGTGCTGAGAGCGTTAAACCGCCAAATAAGGATTTTTGAGTCAGCGGGTTTCTACTACGTCATTGATCATTTAAGGTAACCACTGAAGCGGTCTTCTTGTAGGTAGTGATGGTTGAACTTGACCAAACTAAAAACAGATGTTACAGGTGCACAGCATGTGTAACCTGTTAATGGACAGGAAGTGCTGGATGCACGGTAACTGGGAGAACATTCCAGAGACATTCTAGCATGAGACTTCACCTAAAGTGGTTTTAAAAAGCTGGTACTCTGGGAGTTTACGAGCCAGAAATGGCTAAGCTGAAATGAATTCTATATATTGTAATATAACTGTATAAAGCAAATACAGTTTACCGGTAATTTTTGTAAATAGAGATAAAACAATAATGAAGCGTCGTCATTGTCCCAAACACCTGATATGGTGACAAAAAGATGATACAAAGAATGCACTATTCTACAAAGATAAAATAAAGCAAGAAATGGAAAGTTTTACTATGACATTGTTGTTCTATGAATTTTTTATTTTAACTAGTATTCAACAATTTTTACTTTTATATATTTGTTACATTTCAGATCAAAACTTGATAAACACTGTGCTCTAATACATATACCAATTGGTTTAGAAAGTGAATTTTCTGGTGTTGTGGATATTATCAAACGTAAAGCACTTTATTTTGAAGGTGAATGTGGGTATGTTTGATTTATGTTAAGATTCAAAAAAAAAAAAGAAATGTTCTTAAAATTTTTAAATTTGTACAAAATAATAAGATTACTATGCATGCAATTTAGTTCTTTTCATTGTTTTCTCTTTCATAATTATGACATGTTTAAAAGGCTTTTGAAGGGTATTTACATAACATTTTTCTGAAATGTACCAAAATTCTTACAAGCATGACAAGGATATAGTAGCTAATCTAGTTCTTTCTTGTCATTAAACTAATATCGCTATGTCATTTTAAGTGTTTTACGATACAGTGTTCAGATATACATAAAAACACAGATTGAAACCCATACTTGAAAAATAAATTTCACGTTTTTCTTGTTTTCTTGAAAGTAGGTACTTTTTAATGTTGATGATTCAAACTTTTCTAAATTTGCAGTTCGGTAGGACTAATTCCATAAAACATATTTGCTGATTGTTTAGCATGTTCTACAACTCCATAACCTGTTTAGGTGTGAATATCCTACATGTTTTTTTAGATTTCATTTCTATACTTCCTTCCATATTAGTTCTCTTCTTAATACTCATATACATAGGAAGGGATATTAGGTTTACGTTGAACAGTTCTTGGGACTTCCTCAAGTCGCACCTTCTGGAATTTACTTCTACTGCTGCCCTCTCATAGTCAGCTAAAGTAGTTTTTGCTCTTTCAGTATGCCTCTTGTAATTGTGCACCTTATTCCCTGAAATGTAAAAACCTCTGTTAAAAATTATGCCTGTGCAAGTAGTGACACTCACAATGTGTCTCTGTGATTTCATCACTAGTACCGCATTACGCCATTTTAAATTTTATTCCTTAGTTTTTGAAATGTTGTCGTGATTAACACATGAAATATATAGAATAACAGCTTTAAATATTTAAAAAACCTTAGAAAAATTTATGTAACTCAATATCTTTGGTGGTGATGACAATTCCAATGTATGTCACAAAGTTTACTTTTGTAGTGCAACACAAAACAAGATAAATATTTTTATCTTGAAAACAGACCAATGCTTTACTTTCAAACATACATGGTACACTGAAACAATCAACCTGTTCACTCAAAAGACGCGGCTGCAACAGGTGCTGTAAACTGTCGACTGAGTCAGGATGCTAAATGGCACAGTTGGCTCTGACACAACTAATCCTGGACTCCTCTATTTCATACATGGGATGAGAAACAATATTATTGACATATGTAACTTTTTTTTCCTCCCAAAAAAACTTAATTCTTTATGGGTTTTTTCTTTATTTTTTTTCTTTTCTTTCTTTCTTTTTTTTTTTTTTTTTTTTTGAGAGGGTTGAACAATAAGTGGTTTAGAGCAACCCAGTAATGCTAACCAATAGCCTTCAACTTTTCTTGGTCTTTCCTTCTTGGATTAAAAACCCTCAGTGTTGTTAAATAGTCCAGAGTTCCTTTCAGATTGAAGAGTTTTGGAAAAATGGTGACTTAACTCAGGAAAAACTTGTTTACTTTTTTTCAGTAGCTGATGAATTATTTCATAAGGCTGTTTGAAAACTTGCTTTATGAAGCACACAAGTACAATCAAGTTAAGACCACAACTTAAATGATTACAACTTCAATTCTTATAAATCCATACATTCTAAGTATAGTTTTATTAACGTCAGAGAAAAAAAAAATTCAACTTGCATAAAGTAAAAAAGAAAATGACTGGAAAAATAATATTGGCTTGGAATTGCCCATTTGCTTTTTTATTACTGAAATTATTTAACAGTCTGAAATAATATTTTTAAAATTACTGAAATAATGTAATATTTTTAACATCCATATGGAAAGCAGTCAAAAACTCGTTGGGGGAACAGCTCATAAGGACCGACGCCTACTGTGCCCATCTGAGTTTTCGTGAATGAGGGCTCTGGGGGCAAGGGCAGATGTTCCCGTTTTCCGGTCAGTGGAACATGAACCCCCCCAGTGTCTTGTTCCCAAGCACACTTGGTACATATTTTATTGACCCACTAAAGGGTTGAAAGGCTTTGTCGACCGTGCCAAACCTGAGGATCAAACCCAAGTCTGAGGGGAGAAAGCACGAAGCGCTACCACTAAGCCATTGGGCTTCAAAATAAGTCAAAAGTAGGGATTGCAATACTGGACCAAAAATTTAATACCAGTGTTTGGTATTTTGAAAATGTGATACCGGAATACCGGTATTTGAAATTTCTCGAAAATTGCTTGAAAATATATTGTTTAGTTGCCACATTTCATAATTTTGTACGAAAATTGCATTATTACAAAAGCGTATTGTGAACAAATATAAAATGAAGGAACAAATGTCATAAAAAAAATCAATACTAGTAAAAAACATAATGCTTCTATTGAATTGTCTCTAAGCCTGGAACTCATTTTAGTACACAACTTTCCTACAGTTGAAACTACTCTTTCTGAGTTCACGCAGGTCAGTGGTACTGTTAACAATGCATGATACACCTCCTCTAATTTAATTGCCTAAAAGTATTCTATCTCCAAAAAAATTCAATCTGTTGCATGTTATTTTTCGATAAACCCTTTTGTGTATGTGTGTGTGTTTGTTTCTTTCATATTGTTTGTATTTCCATTATTTTTTAAATTTAAAGCTAGTGGAAATTTCTTTCCTGAAAGACGATACTTTTCCCATATTAACATCATTTTCTCTTGAACAGGAGGGGTTTGTGTTTCCTTTTTATTAACCCTTTGGTTTGAAATTTACAATAAACTTGACTAAATTTGATCTTGTTGGTTTCTCTTATTCGTTTTAGCTTTCTTTTCAAAATTCTTTGCAATTAATTATGTAAATACCTGAAAATATCTTTGAATTCGTGGAACATATTAATGCTTTTCCTCTATGCAAATTTTCAAAGCAATGTATAACTTTTAAATATTATTTTGCCAAGTATGAAACTAAATAGCGAGACAGCACAACAAATCAATACTGATGCCAACAAATTGCCATTTGTAATGCTAACAAGAAACAGTTTTTGTCAAAATTTAGTACAGTTGAGACAAATATTTCAGGAAAAAAATCATAAAGTATTCCTGCAATTGATAATTTGAATAAATTGTTCATCGGGCAAAAGGGGCGGGGCATTCAAAATTACACTCAAAATTAACTTTTCCAAAAGGGAAAATGAGCGGTCAGGGAAATGGTAAAAATAAATGCATAGTGGCACAATATACTTTTGTTTAATGATATTCTATTTGTTGATGCTTTTGAAGCTAAATTTTTTCATCAATAGATTGATTTCGGTTCTGTATCATGGGGAAAATAAATGTACATTTAAAATATAAGTAGATATTTAAGTTAAATTGAAAATTCTTGAATTAAAACTATTTATTATTTTTAGCTAATACCGAAAATACCGGTATTATCCACTGCAAATATCGGTATTACAAAATTGCTCGAAATACCGGTATTCAGTATACTGGTATACCCGTATTGCAATCCCTAGGCAAAAGCAAGTATAAATTGTTTTCTGCCCAGAATTTATTCTTTCGTTTTTCATTTTAAAATGTGGTGTATGTTAGAAAACTGCTACTTTTTAGCAAAGTGACATTTCTTTGAATTATATATTTATTTATTATAATTTTTTTTTTTTTTTTTTTGAATAGTGTTCTCCTTAGAATTTTATTATTTTGACATACTACTTTAGAATTCTACCTAAACAAAAAAATTGAGACTAAATGCAACATTTCTCTTCTAATTCTCTTAGTGAAACAGTAAGAGAAGCAGATCCACCTTCAAACTTAGAGGGAGAAATTACAGCACGACGACAAGAACTTATCGGTAAATTTACGGTTTTATATCTTGTCTTGTCCATGTATTTTTGTTATGGTAGAAAATATTCAAATTCATTTGTAGTGCTTATATCTTCGAAGGCCTATTTATTGAAAGTATTTAGTTTTGAACACCCTAAGGAATTCTTGGTAAAATTGTATTTTTTTTTCCCAAATAAATTAAAAGAGCATTTTTTACAACAGCAAGGTAACTAATAATCATTGTGAGATGATATAAGTGAAGAGAAAAGAAACGCTTTACACAAGACAGTGAATAAGTTTTAGATATTTCTCAAAACTCTTTATGTTTAAAATTAAAAATAACTGCACCACCACTACCTGTGCTACATAAAAGTTTTCAAATCAAGAATCTTTTTAACACTATATCTATCTACAGTAGCTTCTTGATGGTTTATTTCTTAATGTTAATTTTATGTCTTTAGAGTTTATGATTTTTATCTTATATCTTCTCAATTATCAATTTCCTTGTAAACGTTTATGTTTTTAATCATTATCATTAAATTACTTTTAAAGTTTCTTAAAATGAGTTTTTCTTCTTCAGTTCAATAAATCTTATAGAAAAGATTTTAAGCAATTCATTTTATGTTTTATATTCCCAGAGCATCTATCAAATGCTGATGATATTTTTGGCGAATTATTTTTAGAAGAAAAGCCCATTAGCGAAGATGATATATATGTGAGTACAATATTATATTTGTGGAAGTTTTTACAATACAAATGTTATTATCATTATTGGCAGTAGTATTTTTAAATGTATTAATGCATCACTGCATTTAAAATTTAAAGTATACAAGTATGTAAAATTCAATTTGAATTTTTTTGGCTGTATTTGATGCTAAAGTTATTTCAATTAGCAATATAAACATCCCTTTTTAATGAATTAGTTTAAAATTCAGGAAAAATTTTCCCCATCAGGATCTTTCAGAAGTTTACGCTCATGCTACACGAATTCTAATGAGCTCAAATTCACAAAAATGCTTGAATATATTAACGACCAAACATACTTTATGCTCCTAAAATTTCAGACTACTAGTGTAATAAAATTTTCTGTAAACTTAGTCCAAATATGGTAATTTGGCACAATAAGCTGATGCGCCATTTTGGATCACATTTTTTGGAGATCCTAGATCCTCAGGATTTGGATCTAGGAAGCTGAAATTTTGCATAGGTTAGTTTCAAAAACATCTCTACACCTCTATAAAATTTCATTGAAATTGGAGATGGTCGAGTCGGGACGATGTGAAAAATTAGGTTAGTTGACATGGAATGACTCCCCTATATTCCTCTACAAAAGTTCCAGAAATTAGTAAAAATATAAGAGAAGAAAAATAAGTTCAAAAACTTACTCAATAGCAATTAAAATCTAATGAAATAAAATTTCATATTTTAGAACTAACACATTTTATTGAAGTACTATAGTTTATTATATTTGCTAACTTAGGTTAATAAATTAAAACCCTTTGCTTGAATAGTACCGCCCTTTGACGTTTTTTTTTTTTTTTTTTAACATTTCCTAATGAAATATATTGCCAACTTTAATTGCAACTTATAGAAACCTAATTGTTCCTAATTATTCCCTAAAAACCAAACAACTTTAATAGGCATAAATTTAGAGGAAATTGCAATATGTATTTCAGATTTACATGGAGTCCCTTTTTCAAAGCAAAAAGTGAGGGGGATGAAAAGACGTCTGACAAAAGGCTTTTTGGTTTATGTAAATTTTCTTTAAATCTTGTGCCTATCAACTTTGTTTCATTCTCTTTCATTTGGAAACTAGCTATAATTTACCATATTAAAAAGTATTTTATGCTTTTGAACTTAATCAAGCATTAATTTCTTTATAGGCTGCAATGAGAAGATCTTGCCTAGAAAGGAAATTTACACCAGTGTTTCTTGGCTCTGCTCTGAAAAACAAAGGTGTACAACCTTTGCTGGATGCAGTTGTTTCATATCTGCCAAATCCCTCTGAAGTAAAAAACTATGCTCTCGAAGGGGAAGGGTAAGCTTTTTATGACACTTATATTCACTTACAGTTTTCATAAGCTCACATATAGATATTTTAATAACTAGAGGACCCGACAGACGTTCTGTTCAAACTTTGTAAATTGAAAAGTTAAAAATTTTCAATAAACTACCAAGTGATCGAACCGTTTTATTGAAAAACATAAGTAAAAAGAAAATATTTTAAGCTGCTTGGTGTCAAAATGCTTATATTTATTACAACTTGATTTATATAATGCCCACTGAGCAGTTGTTTTATTAACTATTTTTTCTTCCATACTTGATGGTTTGTTCCTTCAGCCATACTCAAAGGATAAAAAGCGTCCTCAGATATTAAGTGTAAAAAACTAACTACCCATTTAGAACAAATGGGAAATCCTGCTGCAACAGCCCCCCATATGAAAAAGAATAAAACAATCAAAAGGATATCGCATTAAAAAAATGATAAATGTAAAAACAGTTCTTTGAATTAACGAAAATCACTCATCCTTCCATTTCCGATGTAAAATAAACACATTCTTCAACTAAAATGACTGAAAACTCTTTAAAAATGAAAAACAATTCTTTGCAATTTGAAATATTTTGCCAAATAACCAAAAAATACAGTAAATTACATTAACAGTGTAGCTTTAAAATGTAAATAACGCATCTTTATTGTTTATAGCCAAAGTCGCCAAGCCACCAAGTTACTGTAATCCAGCCCATCAGTGAGCGAAGCCAACTCCGACCGATTAGCGGTCCGATCTTTTGAACGAAAACTTTTATAACTGCATATATTGCCTAATTTACTCTTTCCACCAAAGATAAAGATCTTCCGCTGCACTGATCTTTTGTGTACAGAACTACCTTGTTGGACGAAAATAAAAACTCTTTCGTCTTTAAATTCCATCATCTTTTCCTTTAATAATGTACTGATTAGTTTGATAATCCTTAAAGTATTCTTGACATTGGTGTCAAAACTCAGATGGATTTGAGCTGAGAAACAAATGTTGCTAGGTACAGTACTTTCTGTTCATTTGGTTAGGAAAACCTAATGGTCACATGGTTTAACTATGATGACAGAACACACGTTTTGCGTTAACCTTCCAGTACTTTACTTTAAAATATATCACAGGACCAAAAATCATTAATTTCAAGAAATGAAGACTTCACTCTCTCTCTCTTTACGTTTTATCTATTCTCAATTGACATATCACTGTCAGAAATTTCATTAAAAAAAGGAGAGCTGGCTTTATTATTGTCCTTAGGCAATGGGTAAAATATTTCAGTTCTTTCTCAACAATAGGTTAAAATGAAATATTAATCATTTGGGATACATAACCATCCAATGTTTAAATTAATTAACAAAAACGTTTCCAATTCCATCCATCGCACCTCTATATATAAACCACGCTTGATACAACTTAATTACACAAAAAAATTTGATCAAAATCGGTCCAGCCGTTTAAAAGCCTTATGGTGACAAATGCCTGCACAGAAGAAATATATATATTAAGACGATAATAAAATGTACTGTAGTTACAAATGAAATGAAGATTTATGGTAAACTATTAAACATATTTTGTTATTAATATAATTTTGTGTGTAAGGAACTACAGTCAAACTTCCTTATCGCGACATCTGGATTTCACAATACTCCAGACGTTACGTCACTTATTAATAGGTCCAGAACTTATGGCATGAAACCCTTAAGTTTAAGGCTTTGAATTTCATGACAGTTTTATTGTAAAACTACGGTTTTTTGTGGCACTTAGATCGTATCAAATTTTTCTTTACAACAGAAATATTTTTAGTGAAATGAAAATATCTGGAAAAGTTTATTCCTGGAACTTCTGACAAGCAATAAGAAACCTGTGTTACTATCAGGGGCAGATGCAGGGGGAGAGTCATGGGTGTCATGATCCCCCCCACACTGTTGATAATATTGTCCATCCATTGTGCTCAAATCTTAATATATAAAAATGGAGTTTGGTAAATTTGTTCCCTAAGATCTCAGAAACTACCCGGCAGATTTGGCTGAAACTTTCACCATTTGTTCAGTTTGGTACTGGGAAGGTTTATAGACCAGTTCGAAAAAAATCGGATTGATAGTTCCCTTTTTATTCCAATTTTAGTCCCAATTTTCGCATAAATGCCCCAATATGGGGGTGGAAAAAAACGTGCACATATTAACATTATATGTCCATCGAAAGCGCCAATTTTTCTGCTGAAGATAGCATCTGTTCGAAGTTTCTAAGTTGTATAAAAAACGAGTTATGAGCTTTTTTGTTCCCTGTTCGAAGGCTTTCATCAACCCAAGTCATTATTTAGTGTGTCATCTCAACTCCCAAGCATTGTTGTATTGTTGAATATTTTTGCGTTTCGTCTGACTTTTTGAGGCTTTTCTCAAGTCAAATCTTAAAGAAACGTTTTTCCACATGATTGGCTAAAAATAAATGGATTTGGCTGATCATTTTACTTTTAAACGGAACTTATGTAGCTTATGGTTTATTATTATTATTTATGCTGATTCGACACTTGCTCACTATATCCAACCAACCAGCAGAAATATCGCCAGAATTTTTTCAGAAAGATTTCAGCAGCTGATGCATTTGGCAGTTTTTTCCACTGTCGCAGTTTTTGAGCCCAAAGACTACGTAATAATGTTTCTCAGCTTTCACCATATAAACAAAATATCGCCAATCAAAGATACTTAAAAAAAAAAATACTGTGTAAAATAATTCAACAACTAAATTAGGCAAATCCATAAGCCGCACAAAAACTTCCATTAATTTTTCTTTTTGCACGATTTCAAACAATCGCCAAATTTTACTTCTTATTTTTGAAACATTTCGGATGAAACCGTTTAGCGCCTTTTTTTTTTTTTTTTTTTGACAAAAAGTATCTCAGCATCTGGCAACAATATTTCTATAATAAAAATTAGTAAGGAGGGGGAGTATTATCGAAAGTGTCCCAAAATGATTCTCGCAAATTTTGTAAGATTTTAAACCACATCAAGTGCTCACAAAAATTGAAATTTCCCAAAATAACTAAAGCAAGTGTAAGGGGAACACGGGAGGCTACATTTTTTAAAACAGTTCGTACATCAATAGCCATACAGAGAAGGTTTTAGATTAAAAAAAAAAAGTACTGACAGATAAATCTTTTTAAACATGTAAAGTTTAACTTCATATTTCGGAAATTCTTCAAATTTGTATATGCTTAAATGTCGTGCTTTCGTTTCTAATAGAATACTATTTTGTTCTTTATACTTATTGCTATTTTAGTTTAATGAGTAAGGAAGAAGCTCGATTTTTAATTACTTCAAAAAGGTTTGTTTTAAATTCTTTCGCTTAAAACAGAAAACAAGGGCAAGTAACGATTGTTGCTCATAATTATTACTGACCCAGGCAACGCCGGGTATTTTTGCTAGTACTTTATAAATGTAAACAATTGCAGTATTTTTTTTTAAATTCATTTATTTTTTCAAAAAGTAAATATTTATAATAGTACTTCCTTTCATTGCTAATGGATTGTATTAATGTTTATGCCCTTCTGCCCTTCTAGGGGCCTTATTTCTGACCAATTTGGTGCATTTTATTGACACCCAAGTAATTCTAGAAACTTTTCATATTCAAAACACTATATTTTTCAGCATGCCCCCCCCCCCCCCCACTTGAAATGGCAATCTGTATCTGCCCATGGTTATCATAGTGAATACATATGCCACCCAAAGAACGGCGGGGAGTGTACATAGGTTTTCAAACAGATAGATTTTAACCTTTGACATGAAGGACTATAGAAAAGAATGTAAAGCAGATGTATTTTAGAATTGTATTAAGGAAATAGCAAGATAAGAGAAAGACCATAGCTACCTACAGTTGAAGTTAGTACTAGCAAGCTTCTTCCACATTAGAAAGATAACATTATTAAACCCTTTATTAGATTGATAAGGAACACATAACCTTGAAATGTAGAAAAAAGACTAGAAAGCTTTCTTCCTTGTTTGAAAGGTAGGAATTAGCAGTGAAGATCTAACCAGGTTGGGTGTGGTCTGTTTAAAGTGAAGAGTTCTTCAATTGTGTGGTTTCTCCTTCTCCTTGCTAACAACAGGAAACCCTTTTTTTCCCACTTAAACACCAACTTTGTAGTTAGTACGATTGTTTGCAGTGCTATTCAAAAAGTAAATAAACCCTTTTTGGAAAGTATTTTAAAGTGAAATATAAAAAGTAAATGAATTTTTTTTTTAAATTTTTTTCTTATGATTTTTGCCTTGTCCCTTGATTATTCAAAATTATGTTGGTTACAACTAATTATTAACACCAAACTCTTAATTAATTTATTATTTTTGTAATTTTGTGAAAACATGGTGTAATAAGGTGTTTTAAACCACTCCAGTTAAGATGTCACTATGGCTATGATGACACTTTGTAAACAGTCCCTTGGGTGACTTGATAACAAGGTTTCGACTGTATATATTTTACTGCATTTTGCTTGTATTTTTTTTAATTCCCACATATTGACATTTATTCAACACGTGGAGAGTGGCAGACAACTATTTTCACCTTTATTAAAGTAGACAAATGATTTTATATGGAACAGAACAAAATTTGTAAAGTATATGATTATGTTCATGTTTTTTTCTTTATGTTTATGTTGTAGTGAAAATCCTAATAAATTACTTATGGATCCAGCTAGAGATGGTTTGAAGCCATTCATATGTTTAGCCTTCAAGATTGAGGTAATATTTTAAAATACATTATTATTTATAGTCAGAGGTGAGAATCCTCTCTAAAATTTTTTACCCTTTTGAGAATTTTCAAACTTTCCCCCTTCCTGTTTGTGTGTTTTTACATAATAAGGTCATGTGTTTAGGGGCCGTTCATTAATTACATAAGCGTCCTGAAGGAGAGGGGGGCTTGGAACAGTCTGCACATATGGTCAATCATCAATCGGTGGGGGGTCATACCCATTCTTAAGTAATATTTTCCGAGTTAGAAATCGCGCAGTCAAGTGATTTGGTAGGGATCCTATTTCATTTGTTTCTGGAAGGTAAAAACGTATTAGGATGAGCTGTTTTTTAGTTTTTTTTTCAAAGAACGAATTGTGTAAAATATAATAAAAGAATCACATTGTGTATGCATGTCTTATTTTTAATTAGTATCGCATCATATACAAAAAATATTTGTTGAACAAACATTGAGTCTAGATTCTTTTTAGTAAATGTTTTGTTACACAAAAAGGTTTAATAACAGAATTAATAATAATGATTTTAATAACGGTTCCAGCGATGTAAAATTCATTATTTTATTATTTTGAAAAACAAAATGGAATCTTACATAAGATAGGAGAGGGGAGAGTTGAAAAATCTTACTTACCCTTAAATGTGGGAAGGGAGGGGTTAAAAATTGCCAAAATCATCCTTACCTAATTAATGAATGGCCTCTTATGTGCTGATGAAGAGACTCAAAAAGTTTACTGCTTTGATAAATTCTACTGTACCGTGATTGACTTTTAAAGGCGGTAGTTTTTTTTTTTTTAATCGAGTCAAAAATTTAGTATTATAAGTGGCACAATTCTCAGAAGATGGGTGACAAGCATGAAGTTTCCGTACTTAAGATGTTGACCGTTCTCACCTCTGCTTGCTGCTAATGTACAAGTAGTTATATTTAATGTTGTTATGTCTTTTGATATCTTTCTTAAATTATTATTATTGTTGTTACTTTGTATCTAAAGATGGTTTCTTTCAAAAGAGAAAAAATGTCAGCATTATATTGTATTTAATATTGTATATAAATGAATGCAGATAACTTTTTGAAACTTAATACACCCATTAAACACTCGGAACTTCGAAAGATTGCGTACTTTCAAGTCATTATCTTGGATATTTCTGGAGTAATTGAGTCTGGTAATTTTCTACCTGGTGAGTATGTTAATTTTTTCATGGTGTATTTTTACATGGTGTCTGTACTACAAATTTCAAGTGGGAATGCTTTGCACAGTTCAACTAGTAAATTATTATTCATTTACAGTAATTACTCAAAACAATAGTTTTGCAGCAAGAACATTAAATGGGGAATAGGATTTTCTTGATTATGACCAAAGTATATTTGAAAGCAGTATTTAAAATCTAATAATAAGGTTTTCAACTTCCATCCACTTAATCTTTAATTGGTTAACAATTTCTCCGTACTAATGCATCCTAACTGAATATTCCTTTTTTTTTTTTTAATTCTTAGGCTGGAAAATTTGGACAAGTAACGTACTTGAGAATTTACCAAGGCTCTGTTAAAAAAGGTGAATATCTTTACAATTCTAGAACTGGAAAAAGACATAAAGCTTCTCGTATAGTTCGTATGCATTCTGATGAAATAGAAGATGTAGAAGAAGCTTTTGCCGGGGACATTGTTGGTGCATTTGGCTTAGATTGTGCCAGTGGTGATTCATTTGTTACCGATAAAAATTTAAGGCTTTCTATGGTAAGTTCCATGCTATTTTGAAATTAGACTGAATAACTGATTTTTTATTTTAAAATTGTTTAAGTTAAAAAAGTAATAGATGTAACCCAATCAAATGTATGTTTTACTTTTACTTTCTTGCGTTCTACATTTGCATGTTTTAAAGTGAATAATTTCACCACCTTCAGTGAAACAAATGTGAATCAGGGTTTCCGCTACGGTCGCATTTTTCGCAAAATGCGAAAACACTATCTCAATTGCGCAAACAAAGGAAAGCATTTTTGTTTTTTTTTGCTCAAGCAAAAAAGAAATTATTTAAAAAAAAAAGAAACAATGTATAATCCAAGAGAGGAAGCAAGCATGACGATAGTCAACTTAAACCTTTTTAAATCTTAAGCTAACGTAAGATTTTAAAATTACTATTAAGTCACCAATACTTAGTCTTCTCACATTATGCCCTTATCAATAGCATAGATAGTAATTAACGCTCAAAAACTGCATTATTAGGAGGAAGAGAGTGCAACATTCTAAAAACCAAATATGAAGGTTTTTTTTTTTCATTTTACGTTAAAAAAACAGCTGCTGTGCTTATTTCTTTAAGGATGCCATAGAGATGAAATATGAATTTTATTTTCAACTGAAGATGAAACACATTGAGACATTTAGAAATATGTGAATACGTTACATTTTAGTATTTTGCTAAAACTTTTTCCACAATTTTAGCTTTTATGCTAAAGAACTTTTGAACCCAGCTTAAACCCTGATGTGAATGCAATAGTGGTGTTCAGCAATTTTATTTCATGTACCTCCAATTCTGCAGATTTTGCCTTTTGTTAGTAACTAGCCGTCTGCGGCGACCAGCTGGTTCGCCTTTGTATGCCAAGGTTGCCGCCTTCTGCGGCTTGATAGCCACAAAATGTCGTTTCAGGATTTATTCTCACCAATTCATTTTAAAAGCTAAGTGTAAAATGTATTTACTTACTTGTTTCTTCATTAATGAATGAGCAGTTTTTCTTGTCCCGTTACGGACGCTTGTTACGAATTGCGGATCAGAAAGCTACGATGTGTACACATCGGAGAATGAATGATTCAAAGGATGTGAGGTAAGTGCATGAGCGGATGGATGACATAATCTCCCGATGACTCGTGGTAGATAGAATGTTCCAGAGGCTTCCAGGCGGTTCTTAGGTACGCATTTCCGGCATGACGTGCTGCATCGTGCGGGGTAGGATGTAAGCAGAAGTAATTGAGAGGGAAATCACTTCTGCTCCCATTTCTCATACCTTCGGCTGAGGATAATCGTTCTTTTGAGGATCGCTCGCTTATTGAAGCGGCGTCCTAAACTCGGCATAGGAGATAGCTGTTAGTTTTTCTCCATGAGTGTTAGGGACTTAAAATTTTTTGAAACATAATTAGAACATGAGTGCTAGGGAATTAAATTACTTTTGAAACATGTTAAGGAAACTTTATAGTTAGTCGAATGCTGTTGAAACATGTTATGATTATTTTACTATTTACAGAAGTTATATATGATTTACAGTTGTTATTTATTATGTAGTTCAATAAATTGAAGTTAGTTTTAAGTGACTTCTGTTACTACAATCTTCGAAGAAACTTTCAGACATGAAACAAAGGCATCTGCTAACCTGTTGAGTGTGCTCTATTTTTTAGAGTTACAAGGAGTTAAGCTTGCGTGTTAGGCTTGAATAAATTTGGTGAGGGTATAAATGAATCTATATATTTCTATATTGATATTATCATTCACCTTTTTATGGCAAGATTGCCACCTTTGGCGGCTGCTTAAATAAATTTGGCTGCATTATTAAACAATCTATACTTAATTTGAATAAAATATTTTCTAGGTCTATCTCCAGTTTTCAAAACACTGTGCCCTTTATTCTTTTAATTAAGTAGCTCAAAAAAAAAAAAAAAAAAACGCTCTCTCCTTGTTCCCCGTAGTGTGCAAAAAGTAGCTCCTTGTTTTTATGCCAAGTTCACCGCCTACAGCGGCTGTTTAAATAAGTTTGGTATTAATTAATGTCTATCTATCTTTTTCGTATTTTCTGTACCTATTTTCATTTGTGTTTTATGTCATTCACCTTTTTACACCATAAATTGCCGCCTTTGGGAGCTATCTACCTATACAATCTATCTCTAATTTTTATTTTTTGTCCATCTCTATTTATTTTCACCTCCTCGGCCATTTTCTAATCTAAACGAAGATCATTCAAAAAACTGCTCTTTGTTCATCAAATTAAACAGCAAAAAAAAAAAAAAAAGCTCTCTCCTTGTTCCCCGTAGTTTGCAAAAAGTAGTGTTTGCAAAAAAAAAAAACTCGCTATTTTAGTTAAATTAAGTACGCAAATATGTAACGTAAAATAGATACAGCGAAAGGTCCAGCAGGGGAGGGGGGATTGAAAGAAGAAAGAATTCCTAAATAAAAAAATAAAGAAAAAAGCAAGTGCTACTGTTAGCAATAGCCAAAAAAAAAAGAAGCAAATTTTTACAGGCTTGACGTCATCCATGACGAAAAAATCCAGGTATGATGTCGCAACAGTTGGGAACGCCTTTTCATGACATTCAAATGAAGAAAGCTTTTCCCCCCTGATCGGAAAAACCATAGATAAAATGTGCCACTCTGAATTTAAAAAATTGTAAAAAAATTAAATTGCATATTTTTGAAAAATAAAAAAAAAAATCTGAAGAGTGAAATGTTTTGCCTACTGCATACTAAAGTTTCAGGAAGAAATTTCTCATACTTTTGGTGAGATAGGTTTAGAAAAAAGTTAAACCCAGGAAAAAATGCAAAATAAAGGTTTTTTCAAAAATTCATTCAATATTCAAAAATTGGTCAATTTTAAAAAGTTTTTCGGTCATCATATTTGAAATTAAATTCCCTACATTTTAGTACAAAAAATATTTTCCTGGCGCAATTGGTTGGCAGGGTTCGTACGCTCCGGGAAAACAGGGAAAACCTGGAATTGTCAGGGAAAATGACACAGGTCAAAATGTCAGGGAAAAGTCAGGGAATTTTCCATTATTTTCCTAGGGAATTTTGTTTCATGAGATCTAATCTTCAATTTTATCGATGGTTCCAAAAAAATGGTAAAAATTTTGAAGCAAAATGACGCTAGCAATAAAAAAAGTAGCTACCCTAAAAAACTTCCGCAGCCGCCATTTTCGACTCTCAATAGTTCTCACGAAAACTATTCCTCGGGTGAACAGGAATTATGCACAAACTCAATAGGGAAAAAGATAATTTAATGCTTCGGGAGCACAAGCCTGAAGATAGTAAAGATGGTAGCGTCTATCGGGGGAAAATCGTTTTTTTTTAATCGGAAAGGCTGCGTGTGAAACGTAGTCGCCATCTTTGGTCATTCACAAGATGGAAGTAGACACGATCCTTAAATGCCTAAGTTTCCAAAATCAAAGAATAATGGGATGTTTTTTTAATTGCAAACTAATGAAAATAACGTAAGATGTGCTAAAATTTGTTTTTTTTTTTAAAACTAATTTTATTATTATTATTTTAAATAATTTTCTTGAGAAATGAAAAATTTTGTTCTCAAAACTTAATCTTACCCTTATTGCTTGGGACGCAAATGCGCTAAAATCTCTTCAATTGAATTGTAGTTTCATGAAGATTTATTTTTTTGAAAAGTTTGTTTTCATGCTATCTATTTTTTAAAAAAAATATTTCTTATTTTTGGGCGTAGCCCTCATATTTGGTCATTTCCAAGATAAAAGTACACAAGACTTTTTAAGTGCCTAATTTCCCAAAAGGGCATTGGATGTTTATTGCAGTGCAAACTATTGAAAAAAAACCCCACAATTTGCCTCTTTTTCCGGATAGTTCATAATTATTTTCTGGAAAAATGCAAAATTTTATCTTCAGAACATTTTTTATTCTAATTGATTTAGACGCATTGTGCTAAAAACTGATTATTTTTTTAATTGTAATTTTTTAAGGGTTTTTTATTTTTTATAACTACTTTTATGCTACAAATTCAAAAATCTACTTATTATCTTAAATTTTTCACTTAGTCGCCATACTTGGTCGTTTGCACGATGGAAGTAGACGTAAACTTCCAAAAACAATTGGATGTTTATCTCAATGTAAACAATTGAAAGTAACATAAAATGTGTAACAAATTATGAATTTTTAAAAATTGACTATTTTCTAAAGAAGAAAATTTTTAATTTTTAATTTAACCATCCTTTAATATGCAAAAGAAAAAAAAAGATGATTGGCGGATGTTGATTTTTGTTATTTTGCATTATATGGTATGCCAATCAATGCAACAAATTAATCATATTTATACTGAAAAAATGATTTGTATTTTGCGGAATATTTTTTGTGTTTTTTCTAATAAGAAAATAAAATGAAGTATTGTAAGCCAAGTATTTTAAAAATGTGGATGCTAAAAGATTGCTGTGCGACTACAGCTAAACGCTAATATTACGCATGACACGTGACATCAAAGAAACGCTAAAATAAGTTGAAAGTGCTTTGTTTTCTACAAGCAGTAAACCAATTGAAACAATTTTAAACGAAGTGTTAGATAAAAAAAAACTTAAAATTTAGAGAAAAAAAAGAAAAAGAAAATCTAGGTTTTTTTTTTAAATCTAAGGGGGAAAAGTTTAAGTTCTTCATCATTGGCTACTTTAAACAGTTTTAGTTGTTTTTAAAATATTGCTTTTTAAACTTAATTTTTAATAAAGCGAGTAACCTGGAATATTTTCTAAAAAACAACCTGGAAAACCTGGAAAAGTCAGGGAATTTTTTTTAACTACAAGTGTATGAACCCTGGGTTGGGGATCTGTGATGAATTGAACACAAAAAAGGGCTATAAATAACATAAAACATTTAATTAAGAAAAAACTAATTAGGAATTTAAAATTTCGGCTCCAAGGTGCACGCTCTGGAGGTACGTTTGATTTTTGGGCCAAGTTTCAGAGCTGTAGGTGCTATGGGGTTTTCTGGCCAAGAAACAAGGAAAGAAAGAAACAAAAATAAGTCTGAAAAGAAAGATGTCTGTCTTATATATACAGATAGTAGAATATTATTTATGATTTATGTTAGTGTGACAACAGGTGTGTTTTTTCTTCAGAAAATAATGCTAAGTAAGTTAGTACAGGTGTTAAGCAATCACCATGATGATGAGCTGAGAATTATAGATTAAGGTATCAGCTCATTATAAGTTGATTGCTGTAATTGTCCTATTTATGTTCTCTATGGCTAATAAATGCTAGGACATTTTTTTTCTTTGCTCTTATTAATTGTTTTGAGGTTTAAACAATAATAATCATTAATGTATTTATGCCCAAAGAAAATGAGTTTTGGAACTTTTTTTTTTAGTAAAGTCAATGTTTCTGTACATCAAATCCAGGGCCAGATTTAGGGGAGGGTAGGCAGGGCTACTGCCCCGGGGCCTCCACAACAAAGGGGCCCCCCACAATAAAATTTTTAAAAAATATCGAAACTTTCATGGGTTGAAAATATCGGATATATACATATATATCAAAATATTCGGATATATATCAAAGTATCAAGATATTTTCGAAAATATGATGATCGTTTCGAACCCTGATTAGGGGCCTCCACACTTTCAAACCCGGCCCTGATCTGTCAACTCTGTTTTAAATTTGTGACTCAGCTAAAGTAGAAAAGTGAATTAGCTCATATAAACCATATACTCAAACATGTCATAGGAAAAATTTTCTTTGCTTAAGAATGTTTTTCCTGATTTTGTGTTTGTAAGTTAAGAAATGTTTCTTGTGAAAATATATCTTATTTTATTAGAATACCTGTTTTCCTCCTTTTAGCTTTAAAATTAATTTTTCATTCATTTTACAGGAATCTATGTATATTCCTGATCCTGTCATTTCCATGTCTATTAAGCCAAAGGATAGAAAGTCCTTAGAAAATTTTGCTAAAGCTATGAACCGATTCACGAGAGAAGACCCAACATTTCATATGCGGTTTGACACTGAAAGTAGAGAGGTAAGTATTTTATAAACAAAATATTGGTAATTTTAGATAATAGATTGTCATTTGTATAAAATAATAAAAATCAAGAATATATTTTCTGCGCTTCTCCTTATGGTTATCATAATTTCAGCAGAACATATCATTTGCTCAATAATAAAAACATTAAAAATGTTGTACTTAATAGTTACCTATGTACCCTACCAATGGCATCAATACTTTATGAAAATTGACAAGAAATTTCTTTTCTACAGAAATTATTATTTTTTCTTTTATTTTTTATCTTGTTTTAATTTTATTGTTTTGTAATGCAGCAGTTAGTTATGCCGAATCCATAAGGGAAAGTCGGGGGGGGGGGAGGAGAGAGAGAAATATCAAGGTGTTAATGAACAAAGTCTTTGACAATGAGCTGTTTGTTTTTCATGACAATATACAAAAATGTTACATATTTTATCTTACTGTATTGTATCTGTTTTACAGAGTGTAGTTTCTGGTATGGGTGAGCTGCATTTGGAAATCTATGCTCAAGTAAGAATCATTCACTATTAATTTTTTCCTGGTTGACTTAGCTATGTTTCAATTTTTGATAAATTCAGATTGTCTCTACTTTTAGAGGATGGAAAGAGAATACAACTGTCCCGTTGTGATGGGAAAGCCAAAAGTTTCATTCCGTGAATGTTTAATTGAACCTTGTGATTTCAACTACTTGCATAAAAAACAATCAGGAGGAGCTGGTCAGTATGGTGGTGTCATAGGGAAAATGCGAGTAAGTTGTTGTAGCAGTGGCATATATTTTGATGAAATGATAGATAAAACAAGAAATAAAACAATTCATTAGCTAAAGTAACTAATATGATAACAGGTCAATATTGCTTTTGGTGGGCTACTGGTGATGTTCCTAAACTAGTCATTCCACCTATATTACGCAGGCTGTGGCATAAAAACTAATTTTTGTCTCTTTAACAACACTTTTGAATTCATCTAATAAAGGATCTGTTTGAGTTGAAGCCAAATTTCAATTGCTTAGACAAATGAAGTGCTTTTTTAACTGAGCAAAAACAAATTTACACCATAGAATTAAATTGCAAATTTCCCAAATTTTTTAAATGTGCTTACAGAATTTTTATTGAGCTATGTATTTATATCTTTTAAAGTTCTAAAGCCTTTTTATGAAAAACAAAATAGATTATGTGCATGAGGCAAGTTATAATGCTTTTCAAAAAGAATTACATGTAGTCTAGGCCTTTATAGCTACAGAGTTTTTATCAGGGATTTAAGTTTGTTTCAAAACCAATAATTTATCATCTGTGTTGTTAAAAACCTTATGTCAAAAAAAAGCTGTAAATTTTAAAATACATCAAATATTTGAAAATCACAAAAAAAAAAAAAATCAAGGGGAAACAAGAAAAGAAAAAAAATCTCCTTGATTATATTTTGTATACTGTTTAAAAGTTGTAATTACACTAATAAAATATAGAACAGCTTTTGGAGTTTAATATTTAAATGGAAAGATGTTTTTGAGATCAACAAATTTACAAATACATTAGCACTGTATTTGGCTTATTTAAACATTGCATAATTTTTACAAATTTAATTTGTTGTAAGAGTGTTATTAAAAATTTATATAATAAACAGCAAAAAATGCTGAAAAATGGCGTGTTGAGTTTATTCTTAAGCAATTTGTCTCACGAAATTTTCTTTTTAATGCATAGCCTTTACCACCTGAGAAAAACACGCAGATAATCTTCACAGACGCTACCAGTGGTCCAAATGTTCCTAGGCAATTTCTACCTGCAATTGAAAAGGTTTGATCTTTATTCATTGCTTTTCTCTTAAATCAGAAAAAAAAATCTAGAATTTTAATATTAATTAGTGTTAGCAATTTTTCAAATAAAAAAATGCAATCTTTCACTACACTTAAAAATTTAAGCTTTTAATTATATGCTTAGTTTTAGTTTTGTCTGAAGTAGTTGAAGTAAAATTAAAACTGTCTATTTTGATTTTGTACAGTATTGTAACTGCGTTATGCTATTTTGTGTTTTAAAAATTATTATTTTGGAGTAAGTATTTTCTGAAACTCTGGTAATGTTTATTAATATCATCATACATATTATTTCTCAGAAGTGTTTTTTGTGGGAATGCCGTAACTTCCTCAATAATTCCTTTAACTTCAGAAGTAAGGCTTTATTTAAAAGTTGTTTTTCACTGCTTTTAATAAAAATCCACGTTGTGGTGGATTTTCAAAAAAAAAAAAAAAAATCATTTTTTTTTTTTTTAAATTAATCATTGTTTTAACTTATACCACTCTGTGAAGGAGGTCTTATTAGCTCAGTTGGTTAAAGCATAGTTCTAATTAGTCAAAGGTTGTGGGTTTGATCCTCTTAGGGGTCAGTAAATGCTATTTTTGTTAGACTATTTTTTTCACCAGTGAATTCTGTTTTAAATTTCCATCAATATATAATCTAAACTTATTCCAGAATTTTGAACCGCTGTTGTCCTGTTGCATTAAAATCCAAAAAGAAAACTTATATTGCAACATGGTAAATCACAGTATCATAAATAATATTTCTTTGACTTTTTTTCCCCTGTGGGGTGCTTCTGTAACACTTCATAAAAGTACAAAAATAAGGCAATTTTTAAAACTCTCCTTTTTTTTTTCATTGCCATCACCAAAAAAAAAAATCATGTTTTTTGATTGATCTCCTTTAATAAAATTCAGACTTTTGAATTACCGCTGTCGAGGACAATTGCTTCACACAGGTCAGTACTAAACATAGGGGAACAATTGCAATTTTATTTTAAATATTTGCAAATTGTAATTTTTATGTCAAAATTTAAAAGAAGTTTGAATTTCAGGTATAACAGGGTGGCGACAGATCAGGGAAATCAGGGAGATCAGGGAAAAGTCAGGGAACTTTATTAATCAGGGAAAAGTCAGGGAAATATCAGGGAATTTTGAAAAAATAACAAAAAATCAGGGAAAATTGATTTTTTGAAGAAAAATTTTTTGTTTTTTGCTTTACAAAGTTAAGTACTCTTAATTCCCTACGCATTTTCCGCCAATTATCTGTTCAAAAAAAAAAAAGTAAAATTAATGAGGTGCGATTATATTGCCGCATATTTGTGCATCTTTTTTCCTCAACGTCACAGTATTGAATCTTACTTATTAACCACAGGATGAACTTCCTAAGATTGCCTTTGTGTCTGTTAGGTTGTTTATTTTACATAGCTTGAAATTTCCTTTTACGCTTTCAATGCTACGTAAAATAAACAACCATACAGGCAAAGAGGAAGCCTTCAATTATGCCTTTGCTCGTTTGCCTTTATTCCATTGTCTCGAAGTAATTAGTTTACTGTAATCACGATTTCAAAAAGAAATCTTTGGTTTTTGAATTAATACTGATAAAAGCTTGAAAGTTATTACTTTTTCGCGTTTTTAATTTAATTGCTAAAATTGAACTTTCAATTAAAAAACTTTGTTTTTGCCGTTATACTATTTGTTGTCACCGCAGATTATAAAGGTTTTCTTTTCTTCAGACTTTAGTGATTCTTTAACTTTATAACCAAGTTGTATTCTTCTTTTATATATTTTGAAATTAACTAATTGCTTTTTTTTTCATTTTTTCCCCCTTGCATTTCAAAGTTGTTTGTTACAAAAGCAATCGAAGATTTTTTCTCGTTACATACTGAAATCATTTGAAATAGAGTTAACTTGTGTACTTAAGTAAATATCTTTATTTTTTTTTATTGTTAAAATGCTGTATTCGTCCTTTAAAAAACCTATGTTCTTGATTAGAGAAAAGCTCCCTATGAATGTTTGTCAAATGGTTTCATTTGTTTTGCATAAATATGTCAATTAGTTATATAAGAATAACTGCATTACTTCTATTCTTTCACTATTACTTGTTAATCTTGCAACAATTACTATACTGTTTGAAAACTTAGGTCAAAATAATTTCAATTACTTTTTAGTTCTATCATAAATACATATGTTTTTAAAAGTAATTTTAATAGTTTCTTAAAATTCTTATGCTAAGTGGTTTCTGGATGTAAAGTTTTTTTTTTTTTTTTTTAATTTTCTATAATCTTTCCATTGTATAAAAATTTAATATACTGTTTTGTAGGTTATTCCCCTCCCCCCCAAAGAATAGTCTTGTTTTTTTTAACCATTTTATTAAAAAAAGTAGCATCTTTTTAAAACATATCTTTAATTCAACAACTATACATAACTTAGAACGTTTAAAATACTGCATTTTATACAAACATACAATGGATTTCAAGTAAAGCAAAGAAAGAAAACCATTATCACTGGTAACGTAAATCAGGGAAATTTGGTAAACTTAATCAGGGAAATCAGGGAAAAGTCAGGGAACTTTTTTTCACAGTTCCTGTCGCCACCCTGTATAAATATCTAAGTATAAATATTTAAAGTTTAAAAGAATCCAATAAGAAATGTTACATTGGGGCAATTAACATGTATACAATTTTTTGGGGTTTAGGGAAGGTTTCAGTGTTTTGTAAAAATTTCTGCTTGGATGTAAGACTACTATATTTGTTGTTTGAAATTAATTGAATGTTCCTTTCAGTGTCCAATCAGTGATCTATTTTGCTTCTTCAAATTTTGACTTTCATAAAATTTCTTTGATTGTTGACAATGATGCATGAGGAAATGGGGTCATTAAGAAACTGCCGCATCTACCATTTTTCTCGAGTCTGAGCAAATCCTGGCTCGACCTCTCCCCCTCCGTGCCCCCTTCTGATTAATTCTATGTATATACATGTATACATATTGACATACTGAAATTAGCAAAATGACTTAAGGGCAGTGGGATAACCCTGAAAGAAAAGTAATCCAGTTGCTGCCCCTGTATAGCTAGAATAAATGAAATCTGCATAAAATGTATGAAAATGATTTACTGGCTTGATATCTGAGTTATGAGTAAAGAAATCCAGCAGTTTAAACCTGATATCAATGTTAAATTTGCTGCAGTTAGACTGAAACTATTTAGGCACACAGTTAAATTAATCTTGTGATTCTGTTTTAAGAATGTGTAAGAACATGATGTAGCAAAAAAAAATAATAAAGAATAATAATGACCTCTCATTTAAATTTGGTTTTAAAGAGAGAAAAAGCAAAAAAAAAAAAAAAATAATGATTGAGGTATGACTTTTTACTGAAATTTAGTGCATATGTTGCCCACAATCTATGAAACTTGACATTCTATACTCAGGGCTGCTGAGAACCAAGACGTGCCCTTTGTCAGTTTAGCCCCGGAGCCCCAATCCCCATAAAACTTTTCAACTTCCTACTACACTGATTCCAAGCCAGACTTCCTCAAGAGACTGGCCCCTAATTTTCGACTAGGTTGACATAGCCTCTCGTTCGCCCTGTCTATATTATACCTGAGCCAGACATTCTATAAAATGAGATCTCATTTTAGACATTCTATAGATTGTCAAATTTCCTACATTGGACCTGACATATATATACATCATTTAACCAGTAATTTGGAACTACATCCTGTAAGTTGACCACCTGTCAAAGTTGACTGCTTTTGTAACAAACAAACAAAATTTCTTTTTTTCGCCCTTTATAAGTTGACTACTAAATTACAACACCACTAAAAGTCAAAAGACGCAGATTTCACTGTAATTGAAATTCTAATAGCTTGGGTGTACATAAATGTGTGAATAGTAATAAAGATATTTATTTCTGTTTGCTTCAAAACTTCATGAAGAATGTATCATGTACCTACATTCTTTAACTTGTTGTTTTAGGGATTTAGAATGACATGCGAGAGAGGTGGGCTGACAGGTCACAGAGTTGCTGGAGTTGAATTCATTCTTATGGATGGTATGTTAAAAGAAAGCTTAAACTTTATTGTATTATATGCCTTAAAAGAAAAGGGGATTCCAAGATTTTGTATTTACACAAGATATAAATTGCTGATTTCTATGAAATAGAGCGATTTCTGGGTAATGTGTATGATGTAAATATTTGAAGCAAAGGTAGTATTTAAAATACAGAAACACTTTTTTAAAGCAATTTGTTATGTGTGTAGTTTTTTTTTTCTTTTTTTTTGTTTTGTGGAGCAATCTTTATTAATTTTACTTTTCTGTGACTTGATGTCTCCTTCTTTCTGATGGTCTACATCAGTGGCTCCCAACCTTTTTCACTTCGCGACTTCCTTTTCAATAACTAAACATCCTGCGACCCCTCTTTGTATCCCCTATATATATATATATATATATATATATATTACCCTATATATATATATATAATATATATATATATATATATATATATGTGTGTGTGTGTGTGTTTCTGCTTCTGCACAGACATTGAGCATATCTCTACATAGTACAATATGAAGTCCCCAAAAAGCGTCTGTGTGTTTGAACTCGCAAAACTCAAGAACTACCCGCCTAATTGCGCTGAATTTTTCACAATTTGTTCCTTTAAGTCCTGAAAAGGTTTACAGACCAGTTCGAATAAAATTCAATGAATAGTTCTTTTTTTATTCCAATTTACGTCCAATTTACATATAAATTCTCAAATATGATGGTGAAAAATTACTTGCACATATTAACATTACATATCATTAGAAAGGGTAGAATTTTCCGCGTTCTACGCAATTTGTTTTAATGCTCTAACTTTATTACGGCGGGAGTTATTTGCGTTTTTAGCTCGAATTATTTTAGGCTTAGCTGAAATTTAGGCACTACTTTCTTCATTAAATAAATCAATAAAAAGTGAAGGAATTGTCCCACAGCTTTCTTTTTGACGCCATTGGAAAAAGCGACCTTTTTTACTCCAGATCTAACTCGACCTATGGTCGAAAAAATAATCTTTTATCTCGAAAGGGAAAAAAGTTACAGAAATTTTTAAATCAAGTTTAAGAAATCTCGATTCCATTCAAATTGTGAACCATTTTCTTTCGCATTTTAATTCCTTAAACTTATTTTATTTTGTTTCCATGGTTACGCATTTTAAATCCATCTTTCTGGATTTAATTTCTTAAAAGTATTTTAATATCTGTCGTCATTGTTTGGAAGGAAAATCATGATGTTTTTTTAATTTATTTTTTACGCCGGATTGTTGAATATACGTCACTTGACACAATTTTTATTTTCACGGTAGATCGGGAAAAGCCTGGCAATGCAGCTAGTTTAACATAAAAGCTCAAGGGGCTTGATATATTTTATTTAAGCTTAATGTTTTTTTTTTTTTAAAAATTTCAACCATAATTGCAGAAAAAAAAAATACAATCTCGATAGTGGAAAATATATTTTTGTGCTTTCAAAATTCATTCGTCCTAGCAGTGGCAAATGCAGGATTTGTTTTTTCTCCTACTTTCATTGAAGAGAATTAATGCATTTTCTTTTAACAAGGCCATAGCAAGACCAGGGGCGGCATTTCGGTATTTCATTTGGGGGGTCGAGTTTCTTAAATATGTATTAATTACCACACTGCGGTACCAAACACATATTAGGTAATAGGAAGTGGACATAAAATCGATTTAATATGAATAAAAAGTAGTGTTTGGAAGCAATTAAAATTTTGATTTATTTTCTAATAAGTTATCATACAAAATGTCTTGATACTAAAGTTTTTATGCCCTTTGGAAAAGTTTTAATGCATGATTTTTGGAATTCGGAAGAGCAGGGAATCGTGTTACTAATCTATCAGTGCCGAGTGTGGTGCTGTTTTCTCACTACAGCTAAGAATAAAAGTTTTTTTTTTTGTCCATTGTGCTTCGAAAATAATTATCTAACCTCCTGAGACATAAAAAAATCTTTCTCTTCTACCTAAGCTAATTGGAATAGGTAAAACATAATTGAAGTTCCCAAGTTATGTATGAAAACACTTTTTATATATTACTCTTCAAAATCACCCAGGCAACTTCAAAATTTTTCATCATTGAATAATCTAGTCTCGTCGAACCTCTCAGTTTCAATGAGATGGCATCAGCCTCCAGCTCTGTTATTCACTATTCTAGACTGATGAGTCCATAACAAGGACGAAACTGCAGTCTCTTGAGGTGATAACTAGTCTGTTGGTATATTGCTTGTAATTTTTCTTGTCTCATGCTAAAAATTTTTACTCATCATTGAAACATTTTATTTTTCCTTTTCAAAATTCAATCCAGATAATATAGAGCCAACCATACAGAAGAATAATTATCATCAAATATTGTGTTAATTTCATTCGAAACTGAATCTATTAGTACTTCATACAAAATATTAAAAAATCGATGTTTGACTACACATCATCAGGTGGATTTTTGTCACTTTTTTTTTTTTTTTGCGTTTTTTTTAAATTATCTCGAAGGAAGAATTTTTTCGACAAGTTTCCCGAGTGATTGAAATATACATCTATGTAAAATCTATTTTCAGTTTCAATTGTTGATTGAACTATTGTAGTATGGTGCACAGATCAATTGTAGATTGATTTGTGGCTTGGATAGTATCAAAATTAAGGGTAGCGGATCGAAGATGTTTTGATTGAGTAAGAATTTCATTTTTCAAAAACTTTCCTTAGTAAAAACAAATTGAATAAAAATTCAAACGAAGGCATATACGCTAAAGGGCATGAGCTTTTTCAACATTGAAAGAATCGTTTGGCAATAATTCTTCCACTTGTCAAATCACTGCTTTGAAGATAGAGAAATAATTTTATGGTTTTAACTCTTGAAGAACATCTTGTGTCACTCCGAGGTTGCATAATTTTAGAGCCCCATAGAAGGTATTTGTTATGTTTTTAAACATTCAATAATCACATGCATTTTTAAGAATTTTCTATGAAAGCAAATAATGCATTGAGCAGTTGAAACGTGTTTCCAGCAGAAGAAAGTGATGAACACTTATTAAATAAACATACACTTAAAAAAGAGTGTAAAAGTGAATGTAAAATATCAAGGAATTTTCTTGTGAAAACCATGCTGCCACACCACTTTGCACGGGCATCTTATATTAAACATACCATCGTTATACTTGGCACACAAGTATAAAATATTTAGCCTATATGAGGAACATGTCCAGTTTTATCAAATAGTTACTGAGAACCAGCGAGATTTTTTAAAAAAAATTAACATTGATTTCCGACTTACAAAAATTGAATTCAATAATTTTCTATCATTCTGCTCAGAAAATTTGGGGGTGCGACCGCCCCCTCTTGACCCCCCTATTTGCCGCCCCTGAGCAAGACCAAAAAATTGAGAGGAGGGTGTTTGGAAGACTCTCATTTTTCTTTCAAACGGATATATTGCGAGAGAGTCCAGATTTATTAACGGATCTTGAAGGTGGAGAGGGGGAGGTGTCATTAGTAGCATATGAGTAATCAAATTAAGAGAATTGCATTATTTAAGCAGAGAAAGAGAATTTACAATAAGAATCTACAGTATGTGTAACATTCGCAGTGGTCCTCCCTCGAAAATTGTTTGAAATTGTAGTGCTAAAATTGCAGTTTACATTATCTCTGGTGATATTGGAGGAAGAGAGGTTCAGAGGTTTTTATGAACGGTCGTAGCTCAAAGACGGTCTTTGAAATTTCTTGAAGTTGAAGTCCTAAAAATGAAGTTTTAGACTTTTTAACGACGAGGAAGAGGGTAGATGGATTGGAGATGCTATGAAAATTATATGTCCTGAATAAACTTAGTTTTTTGCTACCTTTGTTACAGTTAAGAGAAGAAAAGGAGTTTGGGCCACCTATCCTCCGGAAAAACTTTGAATTTGCGATTCTAAAAATGCAATTATAGGCCATATTTGTAATCAGTAAGGAAAAGGTTTGGATTTAGATCCTCCCCTCCCCGGGGTTTTTTTTTGAAATTCAAGTTCCAAAAACAAAATTTTAGACGAGTTTAATAATGTGGGGGCAGAGAGGATTTCGTGTTCTCACAAGGAAATTTTTCTAAATTTAAGTCCAAATAAATTGAATAGTGGGTTATCTTTTATGAGAAGTGGATATGTTCGGAGACCCTCTTCCTGTTTTTTTTTTTTTTTTGAAATTTTATATGACTTTTTATGTGAAGGGGAACAGCATGCACTCTCCTGGAATTTTTTTCAAAGTTAAAATGCTTTTTTTGATGAAGTCAAGAGAGAGGATAGGGTTCAAAACTGTTCTTTGTGCCTGCCGCTTATTAAAATCACATTCGTTCAGGGGACATTTGATTTCATAAAGCGGCTGATTTTTTTATCTGGCATTCAAAAAAATGAAATTTAAATACTCTGAAAATGAATTGAATTATTTTACTTATTCCTGTTTTAAGTATTTCAAAATACAGTTATTTTAACTAAACATGAGGTACATTTTTTTACAATTATTTGCAGAAGGGTCTTAAAATGTAGCTGTATTGTTGTTTACTTAGCAGAATTGGGAGAGCCAAGATTCAATATAGTTTGTGAGTTTACAATGCTTTTCTGACATCTATCTTCACTAATAATAAAGCTGAAAGTCTCTCTGTCTGGATCTCTGTGACGCGCATAGCGCCTAGACCGTTCGGTCGATTTTCATGAAATTTGGCACAAAGTTAGTTTGTAGCATAGGGGTGTGCACCTCAAGGCGATTTTTCGAAAATTCGATGTGGTTCTTTTCTTGTTCCAATTTTAAGAACAAAATTATCATAAGATGGATGAGTAAATTACGAAAGTATCATAACGTAGAACCGTAACATAGGTACATGCCAATTGGTGAGAAAATTCACTATACATTATTTGTAAATATACAGGTGAACCAAAAGACCTTTTAATTTTTCTATTACGGGCAAAGCCGTACGGGTACCACTAGTTGAAAATAAAGAGGCAAATTTGACTCTGAGATTTCCTCATCTTTTAAAACAGATTCCTTCACTTCTTGCTGCTTCTTTAAAAACATTTTACGGATGATGTCCAAAAGTTTGATTTTATAAAACTGTGATAGTGATTTTATTAAAAGATGGTCTTAACATGTTTTGGTATTGCAATGATTCTGTTCTTCCAGATTTTATTTTAAAAATCGACTCATTTTATAATCCAGTGTTTTTATTAATGGCGTTTACTGTATATCAAAAGTCAAGTTTTAAAAAGGAAACTACAGAACATCTTTCAGGATAAGGATTAGGGTTTAGAGAATCTCTCACAGAAATTATTTGAAATTGAAGTTCCAAAAACGATTTTGGATGATGTTAAAGAGTTCCAAAGAGTGACTTCGGAACTCTTTTCGCAGAAATTTGTGGAGATTGTCCCAAACCAAAGCTTAAGATAATCTTAGAGGATGTTAGAGGATCAGGTTCTCAAGTGTGGGGAGGGGGTAGCTGTAGCCCCATAGCCTTTTTTGGATTCACCATTGAACTCAAGGACTGATGCTACTCTAAAATGATGCTATTTCCCCCCTATGTGTTTCAATTTTTCAACTATGCAATATGATAGGGATAATGTCGGGACCCCTAAGAAATGCTTCGCAACCCCCTTGGGGGTCGCACCCACAGGTTGGGAACCCCTGGTTTACATTGTCAGTGTATAGTGAATCATTGCTTTTTTACTTATATTCTTTTTTTTTTCTTTTTATTCAGAACTTGCGGATTTCCTATTTATTTATTCATTTATTAATTACACCTAAAAATAAATTTTAACGAATTTTCTGTTCCTCAATGTATTTTAGGTGTTTCTTATGTATTTCAAGGTGCTGAAAAAGAATATATTTGCAAAAATTTTCTATTACCCTTCAATTTTAAGAAATTTCATTTATGAGTTTTGGATTATATATGCTCTCTTATAGAAATTTGAAGTTTACTATATTTTTCTTTTAGATGCATTTGATCCATAGACACATATTTTTTAACTCATTACAGCGATAGAACATGTAACAAGAGAGTAGAAACCAAATTCACTGTGTTAAGTTTTATATATGCGACCTTGAGCAGATGGAGCTAGGCTCTCCGTATCATTTCAGTTTCACGCAAGAGCACGGTAGTTAAAGTTGTTTTTCGGCATGTGGAAATGCACTGTCATTGGTTCCCATAGCTTATTCTTGCATAGTGAAAGAATCCTGCCAAAATATGAAGATATTGATTCATGAAATTGACTATTCACATCTTAATTGGAGCATATGGGTAGTTTGTTTTAAAGTATTTACCGTTTTCATTGGTCTGTAACTTTATTATATAATATAATGCTATTTTCTGTGTGAGTGGATCAGCAGAACATTATATCGAAAAAGAAATGGCCAGAGCACAACCAATATATTGCTGGTGAAAAAAAAAAAAAGCAAAACGTTCCTCTAATCAATTTAAAAAATATTCCCCCCATCTTTACCCATTAAGTTATGATTGATGAAGAATTTTGTTAAACCAAGGGATAAAAAGGATTTGGATTTCAATATTTCTAGGAACAGTTCCCATCACTCACTTATGCAAAATTAAGGAGGGTATTTTTACTGAACCACAGATAAAAAAGCTTATGAAGGGCCAATATTTTGAAGCTAATTTAAGTGATTTAGGAAAACAGCATAGATTGATTTAAAAAATGTTGTCACACAGTTCTTAGGCAATAATAAAAGTCGTAATTATGAAAAATTAATTTAAGACTTAAAAAGTTACGGAAAATTAGGATGTTCAATGTCACTGAATTTTTTCCGCTGAAAGAATGGGAGATGTGAGCGACGAGCATGGGAGGAGCTTGCACCAGGATATTTCTGCAGTTTAAGCGGGATATCACAGATGGTTTACTCCTAATATGCTCGGAATTACTGTTGAAATCTTATTAGAATGTTATATCTTATTTAAGTTTCTGTTAGTGCCAATAATAAAGCATCGCTAGTTAAGGCATTTACAGCTACATAAAGTATGAAATTTAGGATTTTTTTTACAAGTATTATTATTTTTTTCATCAAAAATCTCTTCCATTATTCTACAACTTTTTAAACACTATATATTTTTTGTGTTTTATACTAGTTGCAATTGTTTATATAATGGTAAATGGCAAAAATATTGTACAGTCGGACCTCCATATATCGAACTTCCATATATCGAAATTTTCTATATATCGAAATCCTAGCACATTTCCATGTTCATTACATAGAAAATTTGTTTCTATATATCGAAAAAATCTCTATATATCGAAATTTTTCTTGAGACATTCGTAGATTTTTTTTTCCACTTTAGACTGTTTGTCTCATGAAAAATGAAGGTTAGGGAAAAAATTATGCTCACTAAGGTTGCTATGAAACTCATAAGGAATCTGGGGTTGAGGGGTGTGAAGAAAGGTCGTTGTTCCGTTCTGGAGTTCTTAAATTCCGTCAAGTTCATTTCAAATCTTAGTTGTAACCAGTAACACTGTAAAATCAGTTTCAAGTTTGATTATCATTTTTATTAGTCTTTTAGCTTCAGTAAAAATCATTCAGGTTAAGTAGATTGGTTTTTTACTTTTTTGTCGATTACATTGTCAAAACGAAAATACCCTAATGTTGCGGATCAAGTTGAATTGCCGAAGAATGAAGATGTATGAAGGCGCAAAGGTGTAATTTCTGTTATTTTTTTAATTCTTAACTTTCGTTTAATCCGATGCTCAAATAAATTAGAAATTGGGTTTCATACAAGAAAATTAGCTTTAATTTTAATGTTTTAGGAGATTTTTTATGATAAAAACAGGTTGTTTCTATATATCGAAATTTCCATATATCGAATTTTTTCCCGGCAATTTGCTATTTCGATATATGGAGGTCCGACTGTATATGTATTGAATAAATGTCATTGAATTGAGATTTTAAAGATTTTGGATTTTTCAAGAATCTGTGGGTGATGAAATATTTTTATTGTCATATTCTTTTACAGCAGCCCCTAAAATATAAAAGTCACCACTTAATGAGGAACAGAAACTTTGTTGACCAGTGTTATTTTCTTTTACTGATAATAAATCTTTTGCACTAATTTTTCCTATCACTCCCCCTTTGTTTTTTATTATTTTTTAAAAATTATTATTATTAATGGATTTTGCATTGGAACATATAGAAAGTTAAAATTAATTATTTTTTTTTTTGTACTTTCAGTAAGACTGTGATTCTTTTTGTCTTTTGCATATGTTATTACCCACTGCAATTTTTGTACATTTCTGTCCTTATTCTGATGGTATTTTATTTCATTTTCCTTATTTTCAAAACCTTAGTTATGCTTTTTTGCTATATTTATTTAAGTGCATTTAGAGTGAGGGTAATATCATAGTGCATATTTTTACTATTCCTTAAGAGGTTGTTTTTGTTTCTTTGAAAGGTTTTGAAAGGTTTCTATCATATATGAAATCAAGGCCTTGAAAGGTATTTCAAGGCCTTGATTTCAAAAAATTCTGACTTGAATTTGTAAGTAACAAGTTCAGGCTTTTCTTTTCTTTTCTTTTTTTTTTTTTTTTTTTTTGATTTTTTGTGAATTATAAATTAACTTTTTTGGAATGCTTTATAGTGAAGTTTAAAAAATACTGTCTACAGATCTCATTTTATTTTATTCATTGTGGAGTATTTGGTATTTCAAGAGTTTTGAGAAACTGTCAAAAGTTTTTTCGTACACTCACAGCGGTTGTTGTCCAAACTTTCCTAAAGATCCTAATCTTTTTAAGACTCTCCTAAAAGATCCTAACATTTTGAACTTTTTCCTAAATATCCTGAAACACAGATTATTTTATGCCATTTTTATTTAAAAAAAAGAATTCCATTTAATTTGATTTAAATTAGTGCTATGAAGTCTTGTTCACATCTCCAATTCCCTGTCAGACTGTTCATGTCAATACAGTGGGTTTGCCACCAGGATCATAGTGTAAGAGATGGTAGGGGCAGGACCAAGTGGTAGACCTGAAAGTTCAAATTTTATTCAGGAGCCCCAGTGCCCAATTGACAGTTTTAAGTCACCCTTTTTTTTTAAGTATTAGTACCCACTTTATGCTACTAATAATAAATTTTGTTGAATACTCTCTCGGTTTCAAGAAAATTGGTTCAGTAGTCTTTACGATTTCGTGGCAAACACATAGATTAATTTTTGTGATTTGTAAATTTAAATGTGCACTTATTTACAAACTGTTTGATATGTGTGGAACATACATACAGTTTGTTTTGTTTATATAAAGTTGTTTTCTATTTTAGGATCTCATCACATTGTTGATTCTAATGAAATTGCATTTATTATGGCTGCTTGTGGTGCTGTAAGACAAGGTGATATGAATCATTTTTATTTCGTGCTCATTTTCTGTGTTTCATTAGTGAGTTGATTTAACTAAACAGGGTGCCTACAAATAACTGACGGTTCAAAAAAATTTTATTACTATAATGCAAGTTTTTCTATAATGATAAAATAAATGTTAACTGAAAGTAACATCATTGTTGATCAATGTTTAAGCAATGGCTTCTATTTTTGCGCCTTTAAATGTAACCACAAGATGATAATCTTTTTGGAAAAGCTTCTGCTGCGGCATGCACTACAGAGAATGGAATTTCATTCCATACCTTTAGTGATAAATTTTAAAATTTAATTGTGAACATTGGTTTTAGATTTTTCAATTTATTCTCCTTATATCCCCATATGCAATAGTCCAGTGGATTGAGATCATGACTGGATGCTGGCCATTCTTCTGTGGAAATAATGGATAAACAATTCTGTTTGCACCATTGTTGCACAATCCTTGCTTTATGGGCGGGTGCCGAATCTTGCTGAAATGTAAATGAATCATTTTTAAATAATTTTTGAGCTTCTTTAATCATGTGAGATTTCAATCCTTTTTGTAAATAATTTTTGTCAGTTTTCATACCTTTTTCAATAAAAATAAGAGGTAGTTTTCCTCTCTTGCTTATAGCACCTCAAACCATTACTGAAAATGGTTTTCTGGAACCTCTGAACAATTCTTTTAGTTGAACTGATATTCTGCATTGATGTTGCATAAATCTTGTTATTTTGACCATTATAAAATGCATGTTGCAAAAATAATTTCTCATCCGAAAAGATTATCTCATTAGCAGCATGTCTTTTTAGCAGCACTTTCTTAGTCTTTCAACTTAATTTTTCTCTGTTAATCCACGGACTGCTATTTTCTTGTAAGCTTTTAATTTTAAATCCTGTATTGTGATGATTCCAGCCATATTTTTGATAAATTTTGGTCTCATGACATTTTCTGGCAGATTGTGCAGAATTTCTTCGAATCTTTTCACGGATACATTTTATTATTTTTTGTTTGTACACTGTGTTTTCTTCCACCACTATGCCTTACTTATTCACTACCTGTTTCTTTAAATCCTTTGGAAGTTACTTCAATTAATCTCTTTGACACATTTTAATTCTTCAATTTTTTAAAAATTTCACAATTCCGCTTACCTTTTAAATGTAATTTGAGAATTAAACGTTGTTTAGCCTTTATCTTGATAATGCAGAGAATGAAACAGATTTTAATTCAAAAAATCGTCTGTGCTATTGCTCATAGAATTAAACTGAAACTATTAAGTGTTGCCAAAACTAAAGAACATCTTGAACGCCAATTATGCACAAATGAATTTTGCCGTCATTTATTTGTGGGCACCCTGTATGTATGTATGCAGTCGCTCATGTTTATAGTAAAGCCGTATATAGCAAATTTGTGGTTATAGCGTAATACCTTTAATTCCCTTCAAGTTGTGTATATTATATTTAACTTTGTAACAACAGTTTTTTTAGCTCCTAGCATTTTTTAGGAATGTCAGTGCATATTTGCATTTATATTTTGATGGTTTGTTGTGCATACAATTCATGCTCAAGAAATAAGTATAAATAGTACTTTTAAAATTCATTTCATTAGTTACATAATTGTTTTAGTTTTATTGTTACAGAATGCTTTGTTGTAAAATATTCAACACTTTTACCTATTGCTTCTGCATTTGTTTTTATCAACTTTCAGTATTTTCTGGAAAGATTGCATGTATGTAATTAGTTATCTGTTCTCTTTCCTTCCAGTGTTTGACTTTGGAAGTTGGCACATATTAGAGCCTGTAATGCATGTTGAGGTTATTGCTCCAGCTGAGTATCAAGGAACTGTAATTAACCAACTTAACAGGCGATCTGGAGTTGTAATTAGTATGGATGGAATGGACAGTTGGACCATAGTTACAGCAGAGGTATCACTTATACATACTTTAATTCAAAGTTTGATGTTTCTGCTCAATTCATTTTCAAATGCTTTTTTCATGTGCTTCATGAGACATTAATTGCGCTAAATTTCTTAAAAGTTTTTTTTTTTTTTTTTTTTTTTGCAATGTTATTTTTGGGACTTATAGAGATTAAAGAGCTAAGATTTTTAACATAAATAGATAAGTAACCCCCCCCCCTCCAATTTTTTTTTTTTCCAAATTTTTATATTTTTAAAAATTTTGTCCAATGATAACATTCTTCTTCAAATTGGAGATCCCCCTTAGTGCTATGTAAAAAATTTGTCATTTTTTTTACTTCAGTAAAAAGGGAGAAAATGATGTTTTTTTTTAAGTGCACCTAATTAAGACTCCTTCGTTTACGGAACATTTTTCGTCAGCAATGTAAAAAGTAAAACAAAATTATGGCAGACATTTTGTTTATTTATGTTTATGCATCGAAGAACTAGAAAATGAAGATATGTTGAGGAATTTTATTTTCTTTCTGTCTGTTGTGAAGGGTTGTTCATCCAAACATAGTCTTTTTACTGTGGTTTTGAAAATTGTACAGACAAAAGATACTTCTCTGCCACTAAAATGATGCATGCTCATTTTCATTATGTAATTATATGTTTTTTACAAATATATGGCTGGATAATACAGAGAGCTCATTAAAAGGAAGGAATGCACAGGGACAAATGCATTGATAACTTGGTTTCATCAGTTATGAAGTGTTACAAACTGTTTTTGAAGCACATAATCAGTCAATTCTTTTTATCGACTACATCGTCGCCTCATAGCAACAGTAAGGTATCTTAGTGTCATTTCTATGATTAGATACCTTAATGTTGCTCTGAGGGGATGACATGCTAGTTAATGCATAATAATTCTTACCTGTTTGGAAGTGATGCTTCAAAGTCACACTTCAAACATTTACACGTTACACAAGAAAAAACATTCAAACACTACTTACAAATGAACAACTAAAACTGAGCAATGGCGATCCCACAGGTTGTTGACTGAGTAAGTAATAAGTATCAGATTGAATAAGTAATTAGAAGCAGACAAATTTAGATATTAATTAGAATACATAATTTCTCGAATGCAAAAAGTAAGCCAAAAATAACCAAATCCAGGTACCTTTTATCATAACAAAAGTCTATCTGAATAATCAAATTGAAATGAACAATAGCATGAATTCAAGAATTCAAAGAGAACCGACAAAATGTACTTTATAAAAACAACATCATTTTCAGCACTACTGTAGACATTGGTTTGTTCTGAAATAATAATATGCATCTGAATATTTTTTATTTCATTTCAAATATCAATTTACTTTTTTAACAGGTTCCATTGAATAATATGTTTGGCTATTCGTCAGAGCTACGGTCTAGTACGCAAGGCAAAGGAGAGTATACCATGGAATATTCTCGTTACTCTCCTGCTGCAGGTACCGTCCAAGAAGAGCTTATTCAACAGTATGAAGAAGAAAGAGGGAAAGAAAGAAAGAAAAATTAAAACTTTATGGCACTTTTACATCAATCCAAAGAATTCAGCATTATTGGTTGTAATACGTAGAGATAAAATCTCTATTTATTACCAATAATTGACATTTCTCATTAAAATACTTGTACAAAAGTTTTTGTATATAAATCAGTATCATTTAAAAAAAGTTTTAAATCAAAGTTGTAGATGGTTTTATTAAACATTATGTTTGAGTAGAGATGTTTTTTACTTAAACAAAATGAAACTCCACATGTACTGCATCCAATAACAAGAAGCTTGAGAAGTAAGTTACACAAAATAAAATGTTTGTAACAATCTTTGAATACTTTTTACTAAAATATGAGAAGTTAAGTAACATAATGTAGTTATAAGTACTAGTAAAAGTGTAAGAGGAATATTTGAAAAGCTGTTTCTCTTGCATATTTTCTGCCTTTTTCTGTGTTCTCTCTTTCTGACTTCACCATCCCAGGAGAAGTTTTGAATTTGAAGTCCTAAAAACGCAATAAGCCCTCTTTGCAAACATTTTGAACTCGGAACCCTCTCCCCTGGAATTGTTTTCGAATTGAAGTTCCAAAAACGAAATTTTAGACGAGTTTTAATGATGTGGGAGGAGATAGGACTGGGGTACTCCCAAGAAAATTTTTGGAAATTAAAATCCCACCTCCCCCCCCCCCAAAAAAAAGGTAGATAATCTTTGATGACAAGGCGAAATGTTTGGAGACTTATCCGGAACTTTTCCGACATTTAAGTTTTAAAAACGAAAATTCATACCATCTTTTACTATATGAATGGGACAGTAAGTTCTCTGAAATTAAAATCCAAAAAACTCATTTCTTGGCTATTTTTGATGAAGTT
The DNA here is from genome assembly GCF_026930045.1 of Uloborus diversus. Taxonomy (NCBI): domain Eukaryota; kingdom Metazoa; phylum Arthropoda; class Arachnida; order Araneae; family Uloboridae; genus Uloborus; species Uloborus diversus. The sequence goes on along the minus strand of NC_072731.1, from coordinate 63,421,850 downwards.
AGAGGACGGGATGGATTTCAGGACTCTTTCTGGGAATATTTCTAAAATTAAGGCCTAAAAACGCAATTACAGGACATCTTTCAGGATAAGAAATGGGGTTTAGACTTTAGAGAATCTGACTTCGAAATCAAAGTTCCAATAACAATATTTTAGACAATTTTAAATGATGTTAGTGGAAGGTGAATTCGGGACTCTTTGGCGGAAATTTGTAGGGATGGAAGTGCCTAAACGAGAATTCAAAATAATCTTGAAGGACTTTGAGGGATCAGGTTCTCTGGTTTCTGGTATGAGGAGAGGGGGGGGGCTGCTGCAACCCCATAGCCCTCCTCTTGGATTGGACACTGCCGTCAAGTATTGATGCTACTCTAAAATGATTCTACTTTTTCCCCAACACGAGAAAAAGTAGTATCATTCGTCCCGCAGGTTGTAAACCCCTGATTTATAATAATGTTTAAAAATAGTGGCTGGTGTGCATTAGTATGTGTACATTTTTTTCTTTTTTGCTCCCAACCCAGTTTGAAATTTAACTTGTAAAATGAAAAATGAGGAAACAATGTAAACTGAAATTCTGATGCTTCTCTATGTTACCTGGAAATTCTGAGTTCTTTTGCCATTAAATCTCGTATTAATAATATTTCTGCTATTTCTCTCCGCTAAATATGTAATAATTTCTTTCATTGAATTATGAAGTCATTCATAGCAGTTAAAAGGTATTGGCAAATATTTGATTTTACAATAGACAAGTTGGGGGGGGGGTTGTACTTGGGAATATTTTGGTATAGAAAGAGACTATATTTCATCTACATTTAATTCTTAGATTAAATATGCTTACTATTTTTCTTTCCAAAAATAAAGTCGAATTTTCTGCAGACACTCATGAAACAAGGAATTTAATATTTGATGAAATAATTAAATCATTATGTGCAATATACTGACAGCTTGATTATGACATCCAGTGAGCTGTCGGTCTAATGCCTTTAGTTCTGCCTTAGCCTTCGCTTAGACTGGTAACTTATTGCTTAAGAGTCATTTTTTTTTAAAGCTAGACACTTTTAATAGTTGATGTCTTCAATTTTCGTAAAAATGTCAGGATGTGTTGGTGGTACTATGATAAGAAAAAGTGAAGTTTCTTTTTTTTAAAAACTGATTTGTTTGTCCTTGAGTAGGGTTCAAAGTTTAAGGTCATGTAAGAAAAAAAGCTAAATATATGATTGCTTTGCTTCAAAAGCAATGAGTGAACCAAGCCAATTATTTTAAATAAGGATTCTACTTGATGAAAGGTAGATTCTAGTATAAATATATTAGTGATTCAATCATAGTTTTGAGGGCAAAGGTCAATTGAAAATGCATTTAAAAAAATTTTTTTTGCCTTGTTTGGGCCTGGATATCTGCTAAAGCCGTGAGTAACTCTAGGAAATAAGTATATGATTAACTTCTCACCACAGTATAGTAGTAAGGAAAATATAAAATAGCTTTCATTTCTCTTGACTTTAGTAGTTAAATGGTCTCTAAGTCGATGATTTTTTTAAAATGGCCAAGTTTAGAAGTCAATAACTTTGATCCCGAGAGGTCAACAACTTTGGGACACAGCTGTAGTTATAGTCTGAGTGGTGAAGGTTAAGGGCCAGGCTAGAAACCCATGGCAACTAATCAACTTTTTTAATTGCGCGGTCTCAAAGTTCATAATTTGAAACAACAAGAATCAAAGTTTTAGGTCAATTTCTCTATAAAGCTTGAGTCGATACCTTTGAGCAGGAGCTGTAATTATGCTCTACGTGGTGTAGTTTCAGACTCATCTCAGAAAACCATGAGATCTAATCATCTTACTTAATTAAACGGTCTTAAAAATGATGATTTCAGTATAAAAGAGCGTTTTTTCATGAGTTTATATGCGTGCAACTCAAAATCTTATGAACTCAAACTCACATAAATACTAGAACGAATCAACAGCCAAATGTACTTTAAGCTCCGAAAATTTCATGCTTCCAGTGTAATCAAGTTTTCTGTAACCTTGAACACAAAATGGCAATTCTTCTCACAAAGCTGATCCGCCATTTTGGAGCACTATTTTTTGGAGATCTTAGATCCTCCTGATTCGGATCTCAAAAGCTGAAAATTAGCATCAGATTAGCTTCAAAGACATCACTACGCCCCCTATAAAATTTCATCCCATTCGAGATGATCGAGCGGGGATATTTTGAAAAATCAGGTCAGTTGACGTGGGATCACTGATATAAACATTACACACATTTCACCTGCAGCTTTTATTATTGTCTAACAAACCTGTGTTTTTTTTTTTTTTTTTTGACTTGATATTTATGTTTTTACTTTTGAGCCATATTTAATAAATTTGTTTATTTATAAAAGTTTATTACTAAGTACCGTATATGCAAATTCCACTGTAATTATGAACTCAAGCTCTTACCCAATTGAAATCCTCTTCCTGAAATATAGCATTGATTTGGGATCATTATAAATTCAAAAATAACCAAAGATGCATGTGAATTGTCACAATGTTATATCAGAGTGATTCCATGTCAACTGACCTAAATTTTTTAAATTGTCCCTGCTCTATCATCCTCGAATAGGTTGAAATTTTATAGAGGTGTAGAGATTTTGAGAGGTGTAGTCTTTGAAACTAACCTATGCAAATTTTCAGCTTCCGAGATTAGAATCCTGTGGATCTAGGATCTCTAAAATGGCGGATCAGCTTTGTGAGAAGAACTGCCATGTTGTGGTCAAGGTTGCAGAAAATTTTATTACACTGGAAGCATGAAATTCTGGGAGCTTAAAGTACATTTGACTGTTGATTCGCTCTAGTATTTATGCAAGTTAGAGCTCATAAGATTTTGAGTAACACTCATATAAACTCATGAAAAAACGCCCTTTTATACTGAAATCATCATTTTTGAGGCCGTTTAATTAAGTAAGCTGATTAGATCTCATGGTTTTCTGACATGAGTATTAAACTACACCACGTAGAGCATAATTACAGCTCCTGCTCAAAGTAATTGACTCAGGCTTTATAGAGAAACTGACCCAAAACTTTGATTCTTGTTGTTTCAAATTATCAACTTTGAGACCGTGTAATTAAAAAAGTTGATTAGTTGCCATGGGTTTCTAGCCTGGACCTTAATCTTCATCACTCAGACTATAACTACAGCTGTGTCCCAAAGTTGTTGACCTGTCGCGATCAAAGTTCATTTTTAAAAAATCATCGACTTTGATACCGTTTAACTACTAAAGCCAAGAGAAATGAAATCTCTTTAATATTTTTCTCAGTACTATACTGTGGTGAGAAATTAATCATATACTTATTTCCGATGGTTACTGACGGCTTTAGCAGATATCCGGGCCCAAACAAGGCAAAAAAAGTTTTAAAAATTGCATTTTCAATTGACCTTTGCCCTCAAATCCATGAGTGAGTCACCAAAATATTTATACTAGAATGTACCTAGTACCAAGTAGTATCCTTATTTAAAAGAATTGGATCGGTTCACTCATTGCTTTTGAAGCAAAACAATCATACATTTAGCTCTTTTTTCTCACGGCCCTAAACTTTGAACAAGTCAAATGAGAGAGGAAAGAAGCTTCACTTTTTCTTACCACAATACTAGCAAAATATCCTGAAAGTTTCAGGAAAATTGAAGGTGTCAACTATCAGGTCCCCATTCACTTTGTCCAGCTTTTAAAAAAAATGACTCTTAATTAAGTTGCCGGATCTAGGGTTAGCAAACTGAAGTCCTTCTCCCTGGATGGCAGCTTCTGAGGGTCGCCAAATTCACCCTACTTTGATGTTCTTTTCGTTGAAACTCAATATGAAAACTTGAAAAAAATGGGTAAGGACGTTAGTTTCAAGATTTGCACCGGTTTGGAAAAATTGTAGATACAGTGCTGTAATTAAATCATTGTTTCTTTATCATTATTTCAAAGACTAGTATGGTAATTGATACATAGAATTCACTTCAGAATGATTCCAGTGTCAGAGCCAAATTAAAGGTGGTACATTGAGAGTCGTGCATTGAAGATGGTCAGTCATATTAAAGGTGGTACATCAGGGTTGTCAATGAATTCTTTGTCCTCGTTTGGTAATGGTTCTGTTTCAGAAACACAAGAGGTTTTGTCATTCTTATCGCTAGTATGATGAGCTATTTCATGAATTGTGTCGATTATGGTTGGGGTGACTTCCAAGGTATTGCTGAAATGAAAGCATCAAATTATTAATTTGAATTTACAAAAAAAAAGCACTGAGGGAATATTTTTCCTGATTTTTTTTTTTTTTTTTAATTTTACATGCATATAGGGGGGGAGGTGAGTATTGTCATTTTTTCCAGCAAATAATTTAACCAAGTTTTCAGTTTTAATCGAATGACTTAATTACTCTTGTTGTCAAAACCTTTTTGCAATTTTTTTGGGTGCAAAATATCTGAAATGTCATTTTGGATATCAACCAAATTTTAAAATTATTTTATCTCATAGTGATAAGAATAAAGAGAAATCAGCTGGTGCAACGTCAGGCAAGCAAGGTGGTTGGGACAATTCTTCGTAATTCCTGTTTTTTTACAGTGCAGCTTTTTAAGCAGTTTAGTCTTGAATAATCATATTTCAGACTGACTTCTTTTTGGTTGACAATTACTGGAAAGTACTCGCTCACATGCATCATCTGATTTCCATTTTCCCCGATCTATAGAGCAAATTTTATAGGACAAAAAAAATTGAAAGATTTTGCTGAATTTAAAATGCTGTCTCCAGATATTTATCTCCAAAACCAAGCAATTTTTAAGCTGTAAGCTCCTGCCCTTCAGCCTAGGACTGGAATTTCGTCCTTGTTATTTAACAGATAATAACCGAGTTGGAGACACATGCTTATTGAAGCTGAGATTACCAACAAACTGGTTGCTAAAGTTAGTTTAGCACACCACAGTGGCGGATCCAGAGGCCTGTTTTGGGGGGGGGGGGGGGCGATTTTATCCATTGGCGACTGGTCCATAAATTTTTTTTTTGGGGGGGGGGGGTCAGAGAAGTCACGGGAGGGGGGATGTGGGCAGCGCCCTTATTTATTTATTTATTATTTTATTTTAAATTTTATAAAATTGGGCTATGGTATTTTTGTTGTTGGTTAAATGATCGTCTCAAAAAAAAAAAAAAAAAAAAAAAACCTAGGGACACGACCTGAAATCTCGAGACAAATATCAACAGTAGACTTCCTTCTTTCGATTCAAAGCTCCAATTTAATCTTCATCAAAAAACGTGACAAACATTTAAAGTACCCTTATTAAGTCAATTCTTCTTTCTTTAAACACGTGAATCGATCAGCACCAGCATTTTCCAGTCGATCTATAACTTTGAAGTTAGAAAAACGGAGGGGCAGTGCCCCTTTGTTTTTGAAAAGGAGGAACAGTTGCCCCCACGAGCCGCCTATGATTCCATCCGTTCTCACATGCGCTCAAAAGTATCGGACGCACAAAAGCTATTTCGTTGCGAAGATCATTCATGAGCTTTTAAATTGAGTCTTACAAATAAAGGAAATACATTCCCTTATATCGCCATTTTTTATATATTTTCTCTCATCCTATTAGGAATGAAAAAAAATACCATTCTAATGTAACGTGGGATTTTCAGAGATCGATATGACATGGATTTATGAAGCATTTCTATGAATCTCCTCGGTAATACATTTTTGAATAAAAATAATGTCTAATGATTGCAGAAAAAATGAAAACAAGCAACTACCAAAGTTCACTATAACTACAAATAGTGGCAGTAAAAAACGCGAAACAAAAGTTTAAATAAAGATATATCGAAATAAATCTTGTAACAAAAATTGCTTTTATGATAGAACCAGAAGCAATTAAAGCGGTTAATTTTCGTTATACAAAACATAATTTTCCACTATTTAACCAGTATTAAAATAAATTTAGGATCAAAATAAAACGTTTTAAGTGTAGTTTACTTTTGTTTGAATAAGATTTTACTAGGAAATGCGAAATACAAGAGACAGAAAAGATCTTTTAACAATTAAAAAAAATTGATCTGTTAAAAAACCATATTCTGTTACAACATTGTTAAATTACACTTAATCAGTGGCGTAGCAAACTTGAATGTCAACCGGGGTGGTAATCTGGGCTATCACCCTTCACCCCTCCCCATCAACCGAAGGCGAAAAAAAAACCTTATTCAATGTTCGATGAAAGAAACGAAGTCCATACAATATTCATAAACAAAACGAAATTGTGTCCCCCCCCCCCCCCCGAGAGGGATATCATCCGAAATAAACGTTTCCCTCGTATTGATACCAATGCATTTGAGAGATTATAAAACATATGCGAATTTCTGTTGGTATTTACATTTTTCCGGAACTCTTACATGCGTTTTGGGTGTCTCCGCCCCCCCCCCCCCGCCCCACTCCATATGAGTACCAGCCGCCTGAAATGTCCTTCAGTGAGACCAATATGTTTGATAGAATTTTTTTTTTTTTTTTCATGTTGGAAATAAAATTCAGAATTGAAACATCGAAATTTCTCATATTCATTTTAGTGTCACACTCTAGGGGGTGTCACCCGGCTTAGCCCCGCCCTGCAAAATAATTTTTAATATAAATTGAAATGTTGGGGAATTTTTTTTTTAGAATTGAAGCATTTAAATTTTTCAAAAAAAGTTGAAGATCAATTTCGGGTGCCACCTGGGGCAAACCCATCCGCGCCACCGTAGCAATGCTACTGACTTCATCAACTCACATTTATATATAAAATAATTAAATTTATCAAATAGATAAAGGAGAAAAAAACCCCGTATTTTCATATCAATCAACTAAAAAACCGCAAATTAAGGGAATATGTAATACCCCCCCCCCCCTGGAGCAAAAATAAAACGTATGTATGGTACCAGTTATAAATATGCAGGAATGATTACACCTTCGAACGATATAAAACAAACGCTGAGAAGGAAATACGCTTTCAATTTTTAACATTTATCATTTAAATTTTGAGCATAAATGAAAAAAATTTAATGTATAAATTTTGAATTTGAAAAAAATTAGATTATTCTTCAGAAAGTGTTCAAACAAAAACGATTTATTTTGGTATGCAACCTAATAGTAAAAAAAAAAAAAAAAAACCCCACGAAGTCTGTGGGGGGGGGCGATTGCCGCAATCGCCCCCCCCCCTGTGGATCCGCCACTGGCACACCAGCAAAATATTTTTACAGACCCAGGATTAAAAGTTGCACATCAGATAGCAAAAATTTGTTGATAACGGTGCTTACATTCGCTAGATGGCTATTCGGTTTGGATTAGCCGGAATTTCGTGCAAGCGGAGTTCGAATTGACAAGGTTCTACTGTATTTGAAAAGCAGCACAAATTCAATCAAAACAGTGAACTACATATGGTTTGCTAATTCTCATAATATGTACTTTGTTGTTGTACATTGCATGTTCATAATGTTATGGTGTCAAAACAACATTTTAATTGCGGAGACATTGTTTACCTTTCTGACGCATCAATATTTTTTCATTAAAACTACATTTTCAAAATTTAAATAAAAACCTGTTTAATATCTACTTACTTTCCTTCCTCTTTTTTAACCTCAAGTTCAGAATCAAGTTTATTTGGAAAACATTTTGAACGTTCTTTGTTTTCTCTCTTTTTCAAAACTTTATTTGCCTGCAAAAGAACATCTTTAAGTACAAATGTTGAGAGTGTTCAAGGCTTAAAATTTCGAAATCTTTAAAAGTGAGATGCTAAAGTGCTTGACATAGGAAGCATGACTGCTCCGATGTAATAAATAAATAAAATCGGAGGACATGTTAGAATCTTAAGAATTGAGAAATGAATGAAATAACATATTAAATGTCCCAAATTTATATATTTCGATAATTTTGTTTTATGAAAATTAATATTCTGCACTGTTGGTTTCATTCCCTAGTCTTGGAACTTAATCTGTTACATTAAGTAGTTTTAAATAGTGATTTTTTTTTTTTTTTTTTTTTTTGTACATACGCCGTAACTTCCTTAATATTTCATCAAACTTCAAATTAAAAAAAAAAAAAAACACCGCTATCAGCGAAAAATAAACTAGTCAAATTTTTTCCGTAATTCAAAAAATTACGCTTAAAAAACGCGGATTTTTGGATTTCTTCTGTCGAGCACGAATACTTCCCATGGATACATTAATTCACAAAGGTGCTTCTTTGTAGGCCACCTTTTTTGGAACGCCATTAATCCCTTAATAATTTATCAAACTGCATAAGTAAGACATAATTTTGATTTAAAGATTTTTTTTTCGTTGCTTTCGGCGAAAAATATACACAACTCACATTAAAGTAATTAGTTATCCAACGTTTTGAAGCACAAAAAATGCCAATTACAGCAGACACGTGTTTTGGTGTTACAAAGAACACCTTTGTTATTTGTTACAACTCACATTGTCGCCGTTTTTCACAAAAAACTAAAAAAAAAACTTATTTTGTTTTTAAATATGCATTGGTGTACATGCATCTGTTTTCAAATGTGCATTGATGTGGCATTAATGTACAGCAACCCGTGATTTAGGACAGGGGCGGGACCACGGCCCCTCCCAAAACTTTGTGATTGTAGGAATTTTTTTAAGAAAAAAAAAAGAATGAAAATATTATGAGAAGGTAACAAAATTTAACTCATATGTTTTATTTTAAATGAAATTTAGGTCTTAATTGGGAGAGAAATTATATCCCTCTCCTCAAAACATAACTTCAGTTTCCTAAAACTTCCTCCACTGTTTATATAATTTTGTGATCCAAATTCAGACTCTTGGACGATCTCTTAATGCTGCTGTCCTCAGAGTGCACCTATTGCTGACAAGACCAAAGAGAGCCTAAATTTGCGTTTTTATGGCCTCTATTTCGAAACTGGGAAAGAACCCCCTTTTCTCATGCTCCTTCACAAATGCTCCTAAAGGTACCCAAAAATTGCCTTTAGGACTTCAATTAGGGAAAACTTATTTCATCAGAAATTAGTTTATCCAGCCCTCTTATCCGTTAACTTGCCAAAAAATTGCTTAAATGACCTGTTTGGGGGAGAGGGTTAATTATAAACAATTTTTTGATGGGACACATTGAGGTTAATATCGTAATGACAGCTTAAAAATGAGGTTTTCCTCCATTCCTTTTTTTAATGTCTAAAAGTAGCTTAAAATTAGATGTTTAGAGCCTCCAAAATATTTCCAAGAAGGGGGGAAATTCCAAGCACTCTCACTCTCCCTTTAATGTCAGCAAACATTGCCTAAAGGGGCATTTTTAAGCTTGACAGTAGAAGAGCGTGTGGGAGAGAAAACCCACGTTTTCTCCCAATTTCTCAACATATAATGGCAGAGTATTTTGGTTTCTAAGCTTCACTTTTAGAAAGTATTTTGGGTCAGCATCCGAACCCTGAACTTTCTTCTTACATCATCAAAAATTGCCTGAAATGCATTTTGAGTACCCTGATTTTCAAAAATTTCAATTATGAAACATTTTCGAGACAGATTACTAAATCCATTTCCCTCAACTAAAATGTAGTACTTAAAATACCCCGCCAGCTCAGTTATTCCATCGAGGACTGCAGTTTCGTGCTTTTTAGCACTCATCAGCCCGGAATAGGAATCACATGAGCTGGAGGCGAAAAATCTCTTAAGAGAGCCAAACAAACTGGTAGCTAATGCAGAATATATTATACAGAATATTCCATAAATTTCCTATTCCGGGCTGATGAGTGCTAAAAAGCACGAAACTGCAGTCCTCGGATGGAATAACTGAACTGGCGGTGCATTTTAAGTATTTCTGCCTAAGCCCTGGCTTTAGGGCGGTAACTTACTACAAAATAAAATGTAGTACTTAAAACTTCCTTTTAATACATTTCTGGGGAGTTTGAGTTTGTTCTTATAGTTCAATTGATTAGAACGTCGTGTTAATAACTCAAAGTTGGTAAATTCGATCCCCACATATGCCTGAAAATGTCGTTCGTGAAAGACTTTTTTTTGTGGGTATGCCCATGCCAGTATGCCATAACTTCCAAAACACTTTACAAGTAAAACATCATTTTAAAGGTTTTTTTTTCTTTGCTATCAGCAAAAAATGAACTAACAAGTTTTTTTTTTTTTGGCTGTTATTTAAAAAAGTACACTCCGAAAAAAAAAAGATTTTTGAATTCTTGCTATCGAGCGCGAACGCTTCATACGTGTCAGCTAGTCTGTAAAAAGTCACTGCAAAGAAAGAAGTGCAGGAGCTGAGCTTTGTGAGCTCCCATGCAAATTAAGCCTTAGTTCAGGGCGGCCTGAGTCATTAAGTCTGAGCTTGGCGCTCGCTTAAAATTTGAGCCTTTTATACTGATATATACGTTCAATGAAACGTCATAGTTCCATTTGGTTTTACGTATAAAATATTTCCGCTTGGAACTGTCAAAATTTAGTTTCGTATGAGAAGTCATGTTCAATACTTATTGAAAACATTCTTCAATATTTACTTTGGGCATGGTGATGAGTAAGTGGCCTGTTGTCTGGGACCTCAAAGAAGTGCTGATATCTGGATGAACCTCTTGCGGCAACAGTAATTGGAAGTATTTGCCTTTAACTTTAACACGAACGTAATTGGGTTGGACATCAACTTCTAGTAAAGATGTATCCAAGTACCTACAATGTGTGAAAACTGCTTCATATGTTGGCTTGACTCGCATAGTTAAAGGATAGAAATTGAAGTCATTACATTAATAATTTTTAAAAGAATTGATCTGCATTCGAACCAGAAGTAAAACCTGTGTAACGAGGAACAGAAATTTTCAACTAAGGTAAAATTTATTTATTTATTATTATTATTATTATTATTATTATTATTATTATTATTATTATTTTGCAAGCAAATGGAAGGTAAGAGAAAAATTCTCTTTAAAAAAAATGTGACTTTTAAGCAGGCAAGGTTCTGCGTTCCCGCAATAGGGGGGGGGGCACCTCCTTAAGTGCCGAACAAAAATAAAACTCGCAAGGACTTAATGTTGCAAATATACACTGGCTGGGAGGGTCTCTACAGATTTTGTTCCACTCCCTGCATTTGCCCCCTGTTGAAACTAGGCCTGTTTTCAAACCTTTTTTTCTTAGAGCACATAATGAAGGGCGTAATCAGGAAGTTTTGCCATGGAGTTCATATGTTATTACTATTATTATTTTTGACTAAAACAAATCATTTGTTTTAAATTATCTAAGTTTATCTTATAAACGGAGATAAAATGGATAAGATATATTTTTATTTTGTTAGAGGAAATACCAATGCTTGAAGTGATTGGAAGAGTCTGGGTGGAAGAAACCTAACTCTTCCAAAATGTTAATAAGTCATTGACTTAAACGCAATGGGCAACAGTTGAATTAAAAACACATATGAATTCAAACGGTGCGTCTAAGAGCGTACTTTAAATTTATTTTCCATCATATCTCTTTGTTTGATACCTCTTTGTGACGAGACAAGGCACGAAGAACAAAACTTATTTTATATCTCATGAATTCAATGCATATTTTAGTTATTTTATTACTATTTATTTTTTTGAAAAGTCTCTTTTCTCCCATTTAATTTTTATGCCTTGTGAAAATGTTCAAGCACATCGCTTCAACATTTTAGTATTTTTACCCCTTTATACATTGTCTACTCATTCTGCGAAGCATAAATATTTTGCTTTCAATGTATTTGCTTGTTTGCTAATAAAAGCTTATATTTTTGCCCAGAACCATTCTGATCTTAACTTCTTAACTATTTGAGAAGACTAGTTCTTATTATTTAAATGCATTTTTATGAAACAACGAAACATATTTTGCATTACCTGTAAATTGCTAGATCCAGCCTATAGCAATTGTTTTCTTCATCATCGATGAAATCAAAATCAATCCTATTTAAATTAAGCATCGGTATAAGTAAAGGATGAGCTAGTTGTAAAATAAATAGGTACAGAAAATTGGAATAAGTTAACAGATGTGCTATTTGAAATTTGATAATATTAAGTTTATTGGTAAGAAATATTTTTTCTCTTTTTAAGCAATTAGCAATTTTATTACAGAATAAAGAAAAGAGAATTTAATTTCCTACACAGACTGAAACGTATGTGCTTGAAAAGACAACTTGGAAAGGGTTTTCTTTCTTTCTTTTTTTTTTAATGAATATACCGATGACATAGTAATAAAAATACACAAGTGTTCCCAATATATTTTTCAATATTAAAATAAATAAAAGTAAAAAGTGTTTTAGTTGGGAAAAAAAAAACTCTTCCCTATAGTATCGTGAAGTTAATTTTAGCGAATTTTTGTAAAAGCACATTTCTTTTCACATAGAAACTAGTATGTTGTGGCCATCTGAAGTCTTAAGTCTGAGAGTTGAATTGCGCATCTAATTTGCAGCAATAAAACTCCCTGCATCACAAGCGCCCTTTAGTGGCCAAAAAAAAAAAAAAAAAAAAATCAAAACAACAAATTTTTCTTCGTCAGATGGAATTTGTTTAAAACTTCCAATGTAGTAAAAACTGGGATTATAACCCTTTTTTAGTAAATTTTTAAATACATTTCTGAAAGTTTACTCACGCTATTGCTAACGATTTAATTATTGCCAGACAAAGAAAGAAAGTTCAATTTGGTTTTTCTTTTGCGACCAGCAAAGTTTAGTAGTTGTAATTCCTTTTACGTGTTTTCACACGCTATCAAAACATTTTAATGTATGTATTTAAGTTTTATATGTATTCTGACACGCGAGATTCATCTTAATATGAGTTTGGCCATCAGGGTCATTTAATAAAATTTTTTAGATCTTGTTGCAAATTCTTCATCATGTAACGCCAGCTTTTGTCTGGCTCTAATGAGTTGACTTCTGGTCAGCTGAGGCTCAAAAACGATTGTATTTGTAAAATGGAAGTGAGAAGAGCGGTTTTTCTTATTGATAAAGATATTGTGCATTTATGCTATTTTTCAAATATTCAGCCAAGAAAAATGACAAAATGAAATCTTATCTTTTACGTGTCTTCAACTACCGAACTCTTTTACTGGTATAAGTAGAGGCAGTTATGTTCTTAATCTAAAGAATAATGATCATGTAGAAACTTACTTTGGTTCATTCATATTTAAAATACGACCATCATCTGTCGTAAACCTTGTAGAGGGCTTCTCATTTTTCTCCTTTCTAGAAAAGAGAAATATTAGCAAAAGATAACAGTAATTGGCAAAGATATCGCTTTTCACTTGTTCAAAACATTTTTTTAAAGAGAAAAATATTTCAAGTATTTGTACTTTGATTTGACTAAAATCAGTATTTTCACAAATTTTATAATTTGTCTTTATACTAAGTAATGTTTATACTTGCACGAATTACACTGTTAAAAATAAATTCAATGATTCACCAAGAAATTGGTTTAAATTTCGCAAAATTTAGTTGAAACCATCTTTTTGCGCTGGTGATTTTCACCAATGTAATAGTACTTTTACAAACTGGTGACAACTAAAAAGCATCATTACTTTGGAGATACTTATCACCAATAAGATGATTGGTGACGCAAATAAAGCTGGCTATTTATTTGACTTTAGAACACACATTAAAGTGTCAGTTCCGAGATATTGGATACATTTGGCAAGTTTCCCATACAGCCAGACCCGACGAGAGGCCATGCCAGCCCAGTCGGAAACTAGGGGCCCGGCGACGCCGACACACACACAAAAAAAAAGAAGAAAAAGGGGAGGGGGAGGAAACAAGCAAATAAAAAAATAATAATAATAACAATAATAACTTCTGAATGAGTGAAAAAGAAAATAATAAAATTTTCCTTTTGCCTGAGTGTTCGCGAATAAACAAATGTTCTGTTCTCACTAATGATAGAGAGGGTGAAAGTGTGTGGTGAAATAAACGCCGATCGTTCCGTGTATTAAAACCTTTTGTATTACATGTTTAGATAGATTCGCCCCCTTCCCCCAACCCTCGCCAAAATTGAACGATCATAAGAAATCATGAGAGCGTGTTGAATTGAGAATTACGAATAGTACTACTGACGTCAGGGGCATGTTTACACTAATTGGGGAACCTATTAATGTATTTTTGCTCATCTCCCGGTCTATCACTCTAAAACAAACAGCAGTACTTTTAAAAATGAACTTTTCATAACTTATATCGTTAATAAAAGAAAGCAAGATCGAAGATTCTCCAAAGGATTGTTTTCGCAGACGTTAGCCATAGATACCATTGTAAAAAGACATCTTATTTTAAAGCTTAGTTTTTCATCTGACATGATGAACGAAGATTTATTATTGATAAACTACTAAACTACTACCTGTTCATTAAACTCTTATTTTGAGATTGATTGTCAAATAGCGCTTCTAAAGCACATTGCAACGGGCAACTAGTATCGGAGTTTTAGCACTGAAGAACAAACTACGAAGTTATGAATCTTCGTTCATCGCAAATAAAAAAGCAAGGAACGTTGCTTTGAAATAAGTTCAATATTGTGCATGTGCATAGTTTCAATGTATGAAAATTTGGTTTTGATGTGAATTTCTGTGTCATATTTTCTTTTTCTTTTTTAATTAACTAGCAAGCAATATCCCTGAATTAAAATTATGATTGTCTGTAGAATTTACTCTTGGTGGTATTTATTGTTGCGGCACTTAAAATAGAGTTAATTGTTTCCTAGAAAGCAGTTTCGATCCCCCCTCTTTTTTTCCTTTCTTCTTCTTTTTTTTTTCTTTCCTCTTTTTCTTTTTTTTTGGGGGGGGGGATTGTATTGAGGGCCCCCGTGGATACGAAACTGACTAAGGTCCCGCCTTGGCTCTCTGCGGCCCCCTGCATACATCTCATGTGAATTAGGGTGCGCCGAAATGAGCCGAATTTTTTTTTTTTTTTCGAAATCAATTTTTGGATAGCGCGCAAAAGTTGCGTAGTGAGCTAGTTAGCACTCACAAAAAATTTCTTGGATATTAAACAATATCTAGCCGGCGCTATTTGACATTGAAAAACAGTAAAAAAAGAGAAAAATGAATTTTTGTCGAAATTTTTTTTAAAAAACTAAATTCCAAATATTTTGCTGGAATGCACCGAAAATGTTATATAATGAGCCAGTTTGAGCCCATAAAATGTTTCATTGATTTTAATGAGCATTTAACCGCTCCTTTCCGACATCAAAAATTGGAGAAAAATGAAAAAATATTGAATTTCTTTAAAAACCAGTGTGAAAATTATTTTTCAAAATTAAATCATAGACTAATTAATTAAATAGCACTATTAATCATAGTTATTATTATCACGCAATAGTATCATACATTTTCTAGAATTACATGTATAGATAATAAAATTTTAAAAAAGAAATCTTCAAATTTGATTCATAATAACCTCATGCATAATGAATATTATTTTTTGGAATAATATTGTCCCTTGTTATCAAATGATGGAAGTTCTTTCCTTGCATGAAGTTTTGCACGAATGTATCCATCTCGTGCAGTTTCACCACGAACTTTTATTTCAGCTTCGGTTATTAGTTTCACACAACGTTTCAGAGCTTGCATGTGTTAGGGAAATTTCTCGAAAGCAAACTCTATAGAATGTTCTTTGCACATTTCTTTCCATTGTTGGTCTTTTAGATGCATTGTAAGAGTTGGCTCTGTTACAACACAGTTTGCCCAATCAACTAAATCAACATAATCAACGGCTTCAAAATTGAGTTTAGGACGCTCAAAAAATCGTACACCATCCGAGCTCTTCGTCTTCTTATTTCTAGAGTTCAGAATGCGCCTAACAGCTAACTCCCGAATGTATTTTCTTGAGTCAAACAACATTGTCAACAGTAGCTGTTCAGGATGAGCGAAATATGCATTACTTGAGAGAACTTTGAAAATTATCTCCTTAACGTTGTCTGGAAACTGCCTTCCAAGAGAAATCATTTTCCAAAAACGTTGGGCGCCGTACTGGCAGTTCGGTTTTATTTTTATTTCAAACCACATTGGAGCATAAACTAACATTACATACTTTACAAGTATTGTAAGATTTTCTGATGGAGTTGGAGTGTCTATATACAAGCGTAACAAATGGTTTGCTGTTGTCAGCCATTGTGCATGACTGAGTTTGCCTGGGCTACTGTCAGCCACGCTTGAAGGACAACTGACCATCTTTTACGGCAAGACAGATTCTATACAAATATTGTTGTTCAATATTTAAATTTTTTATATCTTCCATATCCAAAACCAGAAGATTGCAGTCAATTTTATCAAATTTGACCACCGGATTTTTTTACAATCTCTAAGAAGTTGTTCGATAGCTTCAGAATATGAATGTGGCCACTTTGTGCAACCGTCCAATTCCAGTATAAGATGCCTCAGTGGCAACTCATTGTGGACATTGGACGCAAGAGAGGACCCCTTTAATGGCTTAACTCCCAGCTGTGGAGGTGTAGAATTACAGCATTTCTTAAAGAAGAATACTTGCGTTCAATTCATTAACCAGTTTAAAGGACTTCAGAGGATTCACATTTTTTTAATACTCAAGGGCTCTATTTGTCAAATATATATAAAATAGTTATAAAATAATCTTAGGAATAATAGAAGTAGTTGAGCGCCGTTTATTATCCCGAAAAAACTACTGGAACCAAAGATTAAAAAATTAGCATCTTATGTAACTATTTTTTATTTGAGTGTGTGCATTTTTTAAAATTGGCGTACAAATGTCGCATAAAATTGATTGAATTTTCACTGTTTTTTCTAGGTAACGTATTGCGTAACATTTCAGTACTTATTTCAAAACTACTTTTAATTTTTTTTTTTTTTTCATTTTTCCAATGTTTCAGTCTTAAAGGAGCGTAGCTAAATATTCTACGAAATGTATAAAAATCTTTGAGGATTTCAACTAATGCACAGACAGATACTTCTAATGTTTGTTGAAACTAGCTTAAAACTTTTATTTTTGCCCCCCCCCCCCTCTTTTTTTTTTTTTTTTTTTTGAAAAAAGTGCATTTTTGTCCTTTTTTTCAGTTTTTCAAGGTCAAATAGCGCCGGCTAAATATTAAACAAATTTAGCGAAATTTTTTATGGGTAATAATGGTCCATATAGCAACTTTTCCGCATTATCCAAAAACAGATTTCCAAAAAAAGTTTTTTCGGCCCACCCTAATGTGAATGTCGAAATTTCTCCTGACAATCTCTGTAAAACTGTCTTTTCTGCATTGGATCACGGCACAGTTAAAAAGAAGTATTTTACGCTTTCAAAAAAAAAAAAAAAAAAAGCGTTTCTATTCAATTGGATTAACAGTAGTTACATTACGAAAGCTTTGCATTTTTGTACAATTCACTAACTTGGCGATATCCCTTTAATTTCTCACCAAACTCATTGACACGATACTAAATGGTGCAAAGCAGGAAAAACCCACATACGAAGAGAGTATCAAGGTACTTGTGTAAAAATTGCGAAACTTATCAAGTCTCTACAACAAACTAAGCATATAAAACATAAAAATATACAAAATGTTTAACAGCATGCAGAGATCAATGAATTCTTAAATGACATGCGTTTTTTTTTTTCTTGCTTAGAAATCATGTTCAGTATATCCAATTAAGTTAATGCAGTAGAATTCAAAGGAAAAATAGGTTCAAAGATTTTACAGAAAATGTCTTACTCAAGCAATGAATAAAATTTACTTACACGCTGTCTTTTCTTTTTGACTTTTCTATTTGCTTGTATATATCTATGCGGGTCTGCGGTGTGTGGCTGGTTTTCTCTTTCCAGAACCTGTATGATGACAACAAAAATGTTCTCGACAAGAGTATTTGAAACGGATAAAAATGAGTTGATTGACATGAAAGAAAAACGCTTTCTGCTTTTCTTTTCTTTTTACTAATAACAAAGCTGAAAATCTCTCTGTCTGTCAGGATCGCAGTGACGCGCATAGCACCTAGACCGTTCGGCCGATTTTCATGAAATTTGGTACAGAATTAGTTTGTAGCATGGGGGTGTGCGTCTCGAAGCGATTTTTCGAAAGTTCTATTTGTTCATTTTCTATTCCAATTTTAAGAACATTTTCCCAAGCAAAATTATCATAAGATGGACGAGTAAATTACCAAGTTATCATAACGTGGAACCGTAACATGGGCAAAAAACAATTGGCGAGAAATTCATCCGAACCAAAAGACCTTTTAATTTTCTACTACGGGCAAAGCCGTGCGGATGCCACTAGTCTTTATTAAACTGAAAACTAAAAAAGAAGAATCTCAAGAACTTTTTTCTTGAGAATTTGTGCTTTATTTACATTGGTTTTTCACTTTAATCATATTTATTCAAATGTAGTATAATATGTTTTGATAATGGCAATGGGTCGTTTCCAAAATTTTAAAAGTATTTTTTTCTGAAAGAGCATGTTTAAAAACATAGAATTAGACCATTTTTTAAATAATTTCTTTAAGTTTAATATTAAAAAAAAAAAGTGAAATCGGGGCTGTTTCTTCGTTTAACGCTTCTGCCGATGACACCCCGAATGCCATTCAGTGTTGCCATTTTCACGATCCAAAATATTTAATTCGCATCTTCACTCACATGTATTGCCAACGATATGGTTGATAGCAGTAGTTGGAAAAACTACATTTTTTTTTGTAGCGAACTACAACTACAACTACTTTAGCACAAATGTAGTTAATTACAACTACAACTACTTTTTTCAAGCTGTAGCAACTACAAACTACTTTTGAAATGTAGTCGCTACTTCGCTACTTTTTAAAAAATAAATAAATAATAAAATTCAAACGAATAACAAAACTTTAAAAAATTGTTTAGATTGATATATAGGCTTTTTTAGATATAGAATATTACTATAAATTATTTATTTTTTCTTTCCTTCATTGAAACGATTCGTCAATCCAAACATTTTTTACGATTTGCAAGAATATTTCCTGCAAGAAAGGGTTTAAAAGTGGAAGGAATTCAACCTTCAAATTTTTAATCTTTTCCAGGTAGAAAATATTCTATTCAAGAAGTGTAACTCGGCTACTTGAAACTGAGATAAATCCAGTCATAATTTCATTTAAATTTTACATAGACATACATATACATAAAATTGATTTAGATGATGAAAAGCATCTTTTAAACAAAAGAGAAAAACTTTAATTTTCATTATATGAGTTAATTTTAAAGGAACTTATATTTCGTAGGAATTAATTGCTTTTGAGCCTCAAGCTGGGGGGGGGGGGGGGGGTGGACCTGGACGCCATCTCTTTTCTTACGGCTCTGATAAAATGAAATAAAAGCATTTTTCAATTTTACTGAATAACTTTAAAAACTCAAAACATTTAATAATTGACGTTTAATATGTTGATACACTGGTGTGGAAAAATTAAGGACGAGACTGTTTTTTCAATATAACTTTGTACAAAAGCTTTCCAAATCAACACATTTAATACCGTAAGATCCCCAATACGTAAGGACATGTGTAATGTAAGCAACACTTACTAAAAGAGAAATCAGAGGGATAAAAAGAAGCTTTATTGAAAAAGTAGCATGGAGCGCAATGCGACTGAAGGCCGAAACATCCCTGTGACGGGTGTCCAGCAAGAAACATCCGGTCTTTAGTAGGGAATATGATCTACCCCGACTGCTAGGCAGGTTTCACAGCGTCTGCCCATGCTGAGAATGAGGGTGTCAATGAGTTGTTGAGGCATTGCTGCCCATTCGTCTTGCAGCGCCAATCGAAGCTCCCGAATCGTTACTGGTGGTAAGGTACGAGCTGCCAAGTGTCTGCCTAGAAAATCCCATACATGCTCGATGGGATTGAGATCCGGAGATCGTGCCGGCCAATCCATATGTTCAATATCCTCACTCTCTAAGAGCTGTTCGGCAGCTACTGTGCGATGACATGGTGCATTGTCGTCCACGAAAAGGAACTGCGGACCCATAGCGCCTCTAAAAAGACGCACATATGGAAGAAGAATCTCGTTACAATAACGGGTCCCGTTGGCTGAACCTGCGTCGAAGATGTGAAGGTCTGTACGACTACCAAGCATGATGCCTCCCCAAACAAGAACACCGCGACCTCCATACCTGTCCCTTTCAATGATGTTCGAGGGATGATTGCGGCTTCCCCGCTCTCTCCAGATGAGTATGCGATGAGAATCGCTACTCAGACTGAATCTGCTCTCATCTGTAAAAAGTACTCGTCCCCATTCATTGTCTCTCCAATTCCGGTGTTCCCGGCACCACAGAGAACGCCTTCTCCGATGGGCAGGCGTTAGAGGTACACACGTATAGGGCTTCTTGCAAACAGACCACCACCGTGCAGTCTTCTGGCCACGGTAAAACGCGATATCGGTCGTACAGTCGCCTGTGTCGTGTGTCTCCCGCTGTCTGCCGCCTGTTTCTTCTGGCCTTAAGACAATATACCGGTCATCTACGGGTGTGGTTCCTCGTGGACGACCACTACTGAACCCCCGGGTTGCTGTTCCCGTAGTTTGAAATTGTCTCCAAAGTCGTGAAACGATGCTGTGAGCAATTCCGAACTCTGCAGTCACACTTGTCACACTGCGGCCTTCCTCCAACTTCTCAATGATTCGACCTCGGGTAAAAGCATCCAGATGTCGCCTAACAGATTGATTATTCGCCATTTCTCGCTGAGGCAGCAACTCGGTGTGATTTTAACTGTTATACGGCGTGCAATCTCTTTGCCAGAAACACTGATCTTACACCGACAACATGCTTTATACTACTCAGACACTCCCCCATTACGTCTGCCTGCATATCTGCGCATGTGCTACCGTACATCACCTTACTTAATCTCCTGATTGGTCTTTCTGTCCGCTCTGCCTCTTCGTTCAGCTGATATGCTAATTTTTCGACTTCGTCCTTAATTTTTGCACACCAGTGTATATCAACACTCAATCAGTAAAAGAGAAAAAATAAACAAATAGGAAAAATATCCCAAACTGTACTACTAACTATCCGAAACATGAAACATTGCTAAAAGTGCTTATTTTACTTCAAGGTGCAATTTTTAACAACAGTGGACTCGGGATACAAAGCAATTCGACTAACGCGAAATGGCTATAGCGAGTTTTACTCAAGAAACGAATTTTGCAGCTGACGCGAATTCTTCACCCGCAACACGAAAGTTTTCTTAGCGGAAGCGCAGGGCTTATATCACCTTCTTTCTTGGGTACTAAATGTTAGTTTCGTGAATGGAATTTCCCTTTAGCATCATTGACAGCCAAAATTCCCTGCACCGTACTAGTAGAAACATCGGATACGGATTGTTTACGTACAAATCGCCGCCCCGCATCTTTTTCGTTCTAAATATGAAGTTGATGAAACATAATTTCACATAAGCGTGCTGTTTATCTAAAGTTTGAAAATGGAGTGGAAAACAAAAAATTTCTGACAAAAGAAACTAGTATGTTGTGGCCATCACGAAACTTTCTTCTATATTTTTCTTTTTTTTTCTGATCCCTCCCCATGCTTGACGAGGAAGCAATATTCCCAACAAAAACGAAATTACACATGCAAAAACTTGACCACCATCCCAATGTCTGAATGAAAAGCAAAGCAAAGAGCGAAAATTGAAAGTTATTTTAAAAGCCTTGCTTTAATTAATTACAAATATTTTATTTGTTAACAAACATAAGATGGCAACAGTTAAAAGTTTTAAATCACTGAGATAATATTTCCGATCATTTCCATACAATTAAAATCACGAGAAATACGCAGACGACAATCTATTACGATTTATCTTTCTTATTGTTGCATTAATAAAACTATTTTTATTCGCTAAAAAATAATGATAATAAAAATAAATCAGCACCTCTTGGCGCGATTGGCGCCAAAATTGAACCAAAGCCTGTTTACATATGGATTCACATATATTCCAAATTTCAACCAGAACGTAGCATTACTTCTTGAGATAGGGCACTCACAATGGAAAAAAAGAACGGGCGATTGCGCTACCCCCTTTTTAGCTGTTAACACCAAAACAAAATCAGCTCTTATACCTACTAAGGGCTACTTGCCGATAAATTTTTCTTTCATTCCGTTCATTATTTCTTGAGATACAGCAGTCACAATTGACGACAAAAAGCGTTCTATAGCTCAACCCCCGTTTGAGTTATTGACACCAAAATTGAATCAGCACCTGTTCCTGTTAATGGCAACATATGGACCAAATTTTTTTGATTCCGCCAGTTACTTCCTGAGGAATAGCAATCACGCGTAACTCAAAAAACGTCCCATTGCTCCACCCCCCTTGGAGGAATTCGCGCCAAAAACCAATGGGCACAAGTTCACATAGGGGCACATATGTGTACCAAGTTTCGTTCGATTTCATGCGGTAGTTTTTGCTGTAGAGCAGCCACAAAAAACTGGTCACACACAGACGTGACACACAGCACACACACACACACACACACACACACATACACACACACACATACACACACACATACACACACACACATACACACACACACATACACACACACATACACACAGACAGACAGACATTTTCCAAAAATAGTCGAAATGGATTCAGCACACCTCAAAACGTTCGAATCCGTCAAAATTCGAAATTCGAAAATTTGCACGAATCCAATACTTTCTTCTATATATTACATATAGAAGAAAGTAAAAATGCACAGAGTTTCGATGTGCTTTGTAGAATAAAATTACTGTATCTACTGTACAATAGTACTATTGTTGTGCTGCATTTTATTATTGCTACATACTATAGGTAACGTACGTACTGTTTCATTTTATGCCATTCTCTCCCGTTGCTTTTGTGCATCCTAATCGTATTTTTATTCAATATTTTTATTCAGTAGATTTTTTTTTTATCTAAAAAAAGATTTGTTTTCAATTTATGTGAAAAAAAAACACTGTATAACAAAAAAAATCGACGTACCAAGAAGGAGTGATCCGATTGAGACAAAAATTGGTGGATAGGAAGACAATGTACAGAATAGTAAACGATAAAATTCTCAGAACAATGGAACAATTTATGTCAGAGTTACAGTAACAAGTTTAATAAGGTATTGACCCGCCTCTAGCCTAGATACAAGCTGAAGCACGACGTGGGAAACACCGATAAAGCTCCCGGAGGGTGTCCTGTGGTATTTCTGGCCAAATTCACTCCAAATGTCGGACGAGGTTATCAACATTCCTTGCCAGATGCAATCGCCATCCCATCATATCCCAGACATACTCGATGGAAGAGAGATCCGGTGATCTGGCAGGACACGGAAGAGTTTGACAAGCTTGCAGACAGTTCATAGCAACACGTGCCGTATGTTATCTGGCATTGTCCTGCTGAAAACCAGCCGAGGTTACTGCAAAAGGAACGGCAACAAAACAGTCTTAGGATGTCGTCGACGTATCACTGTGCAGTAAGTGTTCCTCTAATTATGACCAAAGGGGTCCAGTTATCAAAGGAAATGGCACCCCCGACCATGCCTTGTGGAGGGCCAGTGTGGTGTGCAAAAGTGAAACCAGGATCCCTCCTTTGCCCTGGGTGTCTCCAAACACGTCTTCGATGATCGTCATGACACAGTTGAAAGCGGGATTCGTCGCTAAAGACTATACATCCCCAGTTGGCACCATTTCAACCTGCTCGAGCCATGCACCACTGTAATCTGGCTCTGCAGTGTGTAGGCGTCAGTGGCAGGTGGCGTAACGGTCGGCGCGAGCGTAGATTTCGTTGTCCCAACCGTCTGTAAATGTTCATTATGGACAGTAATGTTTGGGTTGAACGTCTGTTGGTTCATAGAGATGAAGAAAGCGCTGTGACAGCTGATCGGACAATCACTCTGTTATCACGATCTGTTGTGACCCCTACCATCCTGACGCTGAACTCTGCCATTTTCCACCCATCCTTGCCAACATCTTCGAATCGCCGCATTGCTTCGACTCAAATAACGAGCGATTCTCAAATTTGACCGACCGGCCTCTTTCAATCCAATGATATGACCTCGTTTAAACTCTGACAGTTGCACGTAATGAGCACGAACCATTCGGCGAGGCATTTTTTAAAGTTGTTGAAAGGTAATCTGAATCGCAATCAAACCGAAAGTTTTAAAGATTACGGGCAGAATATTATTTTTACGGGCAGTGACCGGACCACTTTCTGCCGGTCACTGACCGTATTCTAACGGTGAAATTTCTTTTAGAGTGTAGAGTGTATTTCAGTGTGTCAGGAACACTTTTCGTGGAATCGCCCATCAGCGGAATGACTGAATAAACAATGTCTTTTTTGCCAAAAATAATGTTTTCAGTTCAAGGTATATCTAGTGCACTTTATATAAGTTTAATATTTGTTGATTTGTAAACCTGGAAAAACATTAAAAAGAAAAAGAAAAAAATTAAAGAAAGAAACATTGTAACTAACAATATAGAAAACAGAAAAACAATACCTCTTTTCATTTTCTAAGTTTAGTACTTCTTCATCTGCAGAATCTTCACTAAAATGACTTGAAGTTTCGATATTTATCCCTACCTAAACATGAAAAATAATTCTGTTCACGGTAAACTTAAATTTATTATGCATTACTTTTAGAAAAGAAGTTGTGAATGGTGCACCCGCCGTTTTGCCGACACAAAATATCCTTCCGTCCTGTTTTTCATTTGCAATCTTACCATTCGCAATATTTGGAGGGACGAAGAAATTTGAAAAGTCGATTTCAAATGTATTTGAAAATTACAAATATGAAAACGTAACTCTTGCACAAAGCCGCTGTGTTTGTTCATATTAAAGGAATGGGGTTGTTTCCTTCAGTCAAAAGTACTACTTTTAGTCACTGAATTCGATAGAATGAGCAAAAAAAGAAGAAGAAAAAAAAGAAATAATGTGGACTCAGAAAATACTTTCATTTTCCTAACATTTAATTTTTCATTAATTTTTTTAAACGTCCAATTTTTTAAACAATGCGTGGTCTTTATGACATTACAAGTGATGTACTTTGGCGCGCATTCCACTGGTGCGTTGAATGTTTACGCTTGCTGTCTACCGCGTTTCCAGCTTATAATAATTCAGAAGCGAATTAAATATTGCGCTCTACGTTTGCTATCAACCATCTCGTTGCCAGTACATGTGAGTAAAGAAGCGAATTAAATATTTTGCTCTGCGCTAATGACATCAGTGAATGGCATATGACATCACTTGTGATGTCATATGCAGAAGAGTAAAAAAGGAAATTGAATCTGTGCACCCCGATTAAAATAATTGTTAAAAAATACTAAACTTTGTCAAACTATTTTAAAAATGGTCAAATCCTGTGTTTTCAAGCATGCGCTTACAGAAAAAAAAAATTTAAAATTTCGGAAACGACCCCATTCACAGTGTTCGACTTTATGCAATTCATAATAATTTTGTGATTAAATTAATTCTTCTTTATATCTATGTCAATGTAGCTGTTTCGTCTTTAAGGAGCTGTATGAATCTGAAAAACACCCCTCGCGTACACATCGTTGCTTTTCCTTGCTCATCTTCACTCTACACTGCTATTAATGGAAGTTGTAACAGAAACAAAATTATTTCTGTAGCATGAGGATGCCACTCTTTTATTTTCTAGTTTGTTGGATCTAATTTTTGCGACCTAAAATGAAACATGGCGTTTTATTGCTTTTTTAATATGGAATAATTTTTTTAACTTGAATAATCTAGTATTTTTTCTACGGTATAAAACTGCTTTTGATTAAAAGATCAACATCAGAATTTTTTTTTTGATCTCAGTAGCAAGTAGAAGCAAACGTTTTTATCGTCATTCTTTTTTTTTCTCCCTAGGAGCCACTTTTTTTTTTTTTTTTTTGCAAACCGAAAAAAGTATCTGAACAACAAATTAACTTTTGAATTGCTATTGACACATAAAAAGTAGAAGGTAAAATAAAGGTTAACATAATTAATTAATGGTATTATTGTTAGTTGGATACCCAAAAATTAATTATCCCATCAGGAAATTATTTTATTTTAACGAGTTATTTTTTCTGAGGACTTAAAATTCTTATTCATTCATTCGTAATGTCACCAGAGCTAGATAATGTAGACGCACGTGCGTACGCCGTGCGCGGATACATCCACTGACGTGCGGACACATTCGCCGCGGAGTTGCATGTCGTCCGATAATCGTAAAAGTTCTTAAATAAAGGATAGAGAGAAGATCAATTGAAGATCAATTTGAAACGAATAAGAAGTAAAGATAGTATCTTTACTTCTAATTCATTTTAAATTGATATTGATATTATTTATTTTGATTGTAAAAATAATTACAAGATAGTATATACACCCGCGCGCGTTTTCGCTGCTGTGCGGATACATTCGCTGCGGGCACGTGCATCTCGCGATAATCGTTCAAATTCTTACTGCTTACTTTTAATTTGGTTTAAACTGATATTATTTAATTAAATTTGTAAAAGTTATAAATAGATAGTATATACGGAAGCGCGTAAGGTGGAAACATTGTAGGGTGTCCAATCCCGCGCCAATCTCAGTCCCGCAGGATTTCGGGATTGTGTGGAGCCAGGGCCGCGCCAAGCCTGATCGGCGCCGTCGTGCAAATGTCTTTTGAACGCCTTTATGCAGTGACGTTCGAGCAAAATATAGTTAACACCTGGTGTCAGGTTTTGTAGACAAATGCAATATAGAGAAAATTACCTTTGGCATTTAATTTATTAAAATAAAAACAATCTGTAAATTTTCAATTTTGGAACAAGTGTTTACTTCATATCTCTAAGTTATTTCGAGTTGGGCGGATGTAAGGGACGAGCGATTGAAATTCACTATTCCTTTTGGAAACCTTGCATTGAGCTGCCGTTAAAAAAGAGATGGCCAGTTTCAGTTAATCAAAGCATTTTGCTCCAACAATTAAAGAAAAAATCTTAGAATGTGATCGAGATAATATGCTTGCTAGTATGCAGCTTAAATTTCTAATATTTGATATACTGTCCAGAAAGCAAGATGTCTATTTCTGGACTTTATCGGTATTTAGTTTGTTTCTGAAGAGAATTTCCAAAGATAGAAAATTCTGAAAAACATACTTTACCGAGATAGCGTGTTTTTTTTTTTTTTTTTTTTTTTTGTCAGGCTGGACCCGGTTTGACAAACCCGTTTTTGGGAAAAGAAAATATTTTAAACATGAAAGTTAACACCGCTCTAATATATCTCTCCAATTAATAAATATTGAAAGTGTTATGCCGGTCAAAATATGTCAACAAATTACTGAATAGATTTCAAATTGAAGTACAGCATATCGTCGCCTCAGAGCAACAGTAGGATATTTAGTGTTATTACTGGGATTAGATGTTTTACTGTTGCTCTGCTGAAATTCAAATCATTTCCGGTAAAAATCAAAAAATTTTAAAATACGGAACCGTTACAAAAGGCATTGAATCCAAAACATAAGATCCAAAACAAATACATAGTCTCTCCAAAGTTTTTTTTTTTTTTTTTTTTTTTTTTTTTAATTTGATGCGCAAATAGTTAAAAAGATAAAGGGGGAAGGAGAATCAAGTAATTATGGTCAACATTTTTCGGAACTAAAAACTTACCTAAATTATTGTCTACAATGTATAAATATTACACACTTCTAAGTAATATGCAAGTGCTTACCGTTTTTTTTCTTTCAATGTATAACATGAAGCAGTGGAATTACAACTAATTAAAAAGCACAAAAATACTATGTTTGCACAAATTATAATACAAGATATTCATCTCAAGAACCGAAATGGGGATAAGTAAATTTCTTGCTCCTCGTATGCTCAACCTTGTGTAATAAAGACATACTGAAATAGCATTCATGGCTCCACATTAAGAAGGAAAATGCTAATGTATGCATTAATTAAAGTTACTTGTTTTCAGTGTAAAAGATAGCGCTTTTGAATAGTATGCTTAGAGACAACAAGTCAATTTTTCCTTTTAGGGTCTCATTGAGACGGATTAATTGTTTCAATGAACAGTATAATTTCACTGCCTCCATTAGATATTATGAAGAATTCCATTTTACTTTTTGGTAAGAGTTCATTTTCCTTTACTTTGAAGCATTTTTGATCGGTAGAGCTCGACGTCCTTTGGGCTCTGGCGCCGTCGTGCTCCGCACGACCTTGCACATAGGGACGGCGCGTCCCTGTGTGGAGGCAATCCCGCGGGATCCCGCGAGATTGACTTAATTCTTCAAAAATTTAAATTTTTATGTCAAAAAGAAAAAGTTGTGCTTTTTAGGAAGGACTGCTTTTGTTACATGAATTAGTCTTTATCTCGAATTCCGTACACCACTTGTAGAGTGCTGTGACATCTCAAATAGCGACTATCGTTTAGTACGCAAAAGTGTACTTGAAAAAAGTCCAATGAGTTTTAACAAAGCATCGCTCGTATGGGGTGGGAAAAGATTTTTTCAAAAAAAATAACGGGCTTGATGAAAACGGGTGATGTGGCTCCCTGCAGTTCGTTTACTGAGATCAAGTAATTGTAGACATTTAACTAAAGATCCCCATAAGCTTCACCACCTTCTAAAATATACTTTTCTTTTCTTGTAGGAGGTCATGTTAAGCATTTTGCTTATGAACTTCAAAATTTCGGACCAAAACGATATTTACTTGATTTATGTATTACTCTATCTAATTTACCTTGCCTTGTTGCTTCATTAACGTTGGTTATTACATCAGTGCATTTGATTCGTTACTGCAGAGGGTGAACGCTGACTGGATTCTCAATTTCAATAAAAGTCTTTGAGTAATTTCGCTAATTTTACCTCTCACTTTAAAGAGACTATCAAAAACTTGAGCAGCTTAACGTACTGAACTGCTTCTTGTCACCTCTTTTAGAGTCGTGCCGAATGCTGAAGATTGCACAGCTAAGCCATCTAGCATAATTTTTTCCAGGTACCACCCACATTTATATTATTAGTTTCTCGATAACAAAGACATAGACAGACATATTCTGCAGGTTAGAGAGCATAAGTAAAAAATGTCAGGTTTTTTTCATTGATTTCTTCTTCGGAAAAAAGTACTTTTAGTTAAAGGTTTCGAGTGCATTCCTAAGCTTACAGAAGTGTTCCAACATTGTATTCAGGCTACTCCAGCGGAGTTTGCATTCTGTAATACATTTTCTCAATTTCTTTTGAAGCTCAATTTTCTGGGTTTCAGTATTTAGTGATGGTTTTCGAAAAAGCTGATAATTTTTGCGCATTTTCGCGAATGCTGAACGCATGAACACTGAAGCCTCTGAATGCGAATACCAATTTATTCTCAGAAAAAATATACTTTATTTTTAATGTTATCTTGAATGGTAAATCTACTTTTCATCATAATAAGACATACAGTTTTAATTGCTCTTCTTGCAAATAGACAGGAAGATGATTACAATTTCGGACGAACTTGTAAAAATATTCGTTTTATGGAAGACAAAAATTTTGAAACGCTTGCATGCAAAATTTTTGCAGGATCGGAAATCCCGCGGGATTTTGCTCTCGATACCGCGGGATTAATCCCGCTAAATATCATCCTGCAATCTCGAATACAAATATATTCACTGCTGTGGAGATACGTTCGTTGCGAGCACGCGTATCTCGCGACAATCATTCAGGTTCTCCTTCTTTACTTCTAAAGTAACTATAGCTAGATAATATAGACGGACGCAGATACATTCGCTGCTGTAAGAAAATATCTGCTGCTTTGCGGATATATTCATTGCGGAGATGCGCATCCCGCCATAATCGTGAGTAATGTTCTAGTTTTCCACCTATTCGCACTTGCCGTGCGGAAGTTTGCACCGCACCCGGCGTAAGCGCCGCGCATTCAGTTTAACAAACAATGTGAAAGAAAAGTAGTTTCTGTTAGCTTTTTTTTTTTTTTTTTTGAAGATATCTGGAACGCAATTTAAACAGATTAAATACTTCAAAAAGAAAAATAATAATAAAATAAAATCTTAACTACTTATTGATAGTTAATTACCCTAAATCCAACAACCACGGACTTTGCCGAATTTCTGATCGCTGCCGAAAATTTTTACATTGCGCATGAAAAAGACTGAACGATCGCCTTTATGGATGTTCAAAAAAGTCATGAACTTACTTTGTAATAATCACAGGATAAACTCGCTTTAATTTCTGCACCATAGTTCAAAAAACGATGCTTAAAGCAGGAGATTCTGATTTTACCGCAAAATAAGAATTCCGCAAATTTTTCCGATCTTAACACGGGGCACTTAGAGGGGTCGCGGGTTATTTAGTTGGTGAAAAGGGGGTCGCGACGTGAAAAAGGTTGGGAACCACTGGTTTAATTTTTTTGATTTATTTAACTCTTTTTAATTCACACCAGTGGCGCCGACTCCATGGGGCTTGAGGGGGCCCGAGCCCCCTCAATAGTTTGTTTTGGGGGGCAGAGCCCCCTCAATAATTTAAGAATATTATTTGTCATATTGTGGTTTCTAAAATCACAAAATTATGTTGGTATTTTTTACTTTCCTTGTTTGAAGATAGTTACATTGTAAAATACATTCAGTAATGAATTAAAACAAATAACTATTGCTGTAGTAAGCAGGTTAATTGAAAACGAGTGGTGTGAATAAGGATAGTGTTACGGTGCTGAGAGCACTCATAGAATTTGTCCCAGTGCGCAAACCTTCGGATGAAGTCTGTCGTCGGCGGCTATCCCATCTAAATAAGTGTTGCTGATCTGGAAAAAATATATCAGGGTTTGATTTGTACATTTAATGGAAGGCGTGATAGTTTTCTTCAATTATTAGAGTTAATGAAGTTATCTGTTTATTAACTTTTTTAACTCTATTAAAGCATTAATTTTGAGACATTATTTTTATTTAATGAACTCTGAGCCTTATTCAAAGCAAGCTTAAATTAGTTATTTCACTTTTAGTAATCAAAGTGCGACATCAATCTTTTATGCTTTATTCTTTTAATGATAGTTTAGATTTATTTAAATATCATTTCAATCTTTTCAGAGCTATATATTCACTGCTAATAGACTAAAAGTATAATTATTACTGTAAATTAAATTAGCTTTTCATAAA
This sequence comes from Uloborus diversus, assembly GCF_026930045.1. Classification (NCBI taxonomy): domain Eukaryota; kingdom Metazoa; phylum Arthropoda; class Arachnida; order Araneae; family Uloboridae; genus Uloborus; species Uloborus diversus. The sequence goes on along the minus strand of NC_072731.1, from coordinate 63,390,864 downwards.
AATACCATTTTTTCTTTTTTTTTTCAAAGCCAAAAAATGTGTCGTCTTGTCGATTTTCTCAGAATGTCGATTTACCGAGAGTCGAGTTTTTGGGGTTCTAATGTTGATCATGTGACTCTAAAATGCTTAAAAAACTATAAAACTCACTATTTTTTATCTCAAATTTAGAAAATTTCAACTGGCAAGGCCCCCGTTATGGTACCCTCTCCCCAATAGTTGCTTTGAATCGGTGCCACTGGGAGTGCCTTTCCATGCAACAAGTGCACTACCTTGTATAGTGCCGTAGCCTAGCTATGGTACTGCACGTCTCCCCACAAAATGGAACTGTAAAATTATCCCTCACTTAAGGCAAGTGACATGATCTAATTGAAGCAGAAAATTTGTGCACCAATTTTTAGATTGTTTTACTTTGAAAACGCCCTGTCACATAGGTTTGTTTGTATAAATTATACACACCAGAAAATATGTAAGTTGGTATTTTCAAGGCACAAAAATCTGAATTTTTTTGGGGGGGGGGGGGGCTCCGTGCTTTAACATACTCCTTAAACCCCAGTGACATCCGGCCCCCTCAATAATTTTTCCAAGTCGGCGCCCCTGATTCACACTGTAGCAAACTTCACCCAGGGAAATTTTCTTAAGTAAAAATATTTTTTCACAAACCCGAAAGTATTTTTGGTTTTTCAACCATTCCTTTGTGGCACACCATAAGAGCGCTGTTGCTCTTTGTCGCATTTTAATGGTAAAACAGGCGTTTGCATATACTCCATGTAATGTTTCCATCAAGTTTAATAGAATTTTCCGATCAAAAGCTATTGAGAAAACCTTCATTTTCATCTACTTGGTATCCAAAAGTTGAACTTCTTCGGCACTCTATGAAGAGATAAAAATTCACGCCTTGCAAGAGACAAATGAATAAATGATGAACAAAAAAAACGCTTGAATTATAAAATTACGCCATTAGAATATTATTTTCGCGAACCTCCTTAACATCGCTCGCGAACCCCAAGGGGTTCGCGAACCACCGGTTGAGAAACGGTGGTTTAGAGGGAAAAAATAATTAGAAATTCAATATATTTCATCAAATATTATCAACATTAATCCAGATGTTCATTTTGATGAACGAGTTCATAAAAAGCGAAAAAATTTCTTACTTTTTGCATGTACTGCTTCTGTTGTTCTAGGATTTCAGATCGTATTCTGTTGTACTTCTACAAATATTAATGGAGAAAAACATAGGTTTTTTTTTTACATTTAAGATAACAAGTATAAAATAATTAACGACGCCTTAAAAAATACCAAAAAGTATGAAAGAAAATAGAAAGTTTATTCATTCATTTTAAGAAGTTAAATGAATACTTTTAAAGAAGGTTAAATATTTCTTTAGTAATTTCTTTTTTAAAAAAAAAGTGAGGATTTGTAATGTCTTTATTTTTAAATTTAGAAAAAGGGGTTACCTGCATTGCTAGGATTCTTTCTGATTTCTTTATTTTTTGTCCATCCAACCTCTGAAAAAGGAAAAAGGAAAATATTAAATTTTATGTGTGTATGATCGTATTCAATTAATACGTAGAAATCCCCATAGCTAAATACTAAAAGATTTCACTCTATTGATACTTGTTTAACTGTAGGAAATTTAAGAAATTAATCAACGTGTTTTTCATGATTTCTAAAGATTTGACAAGTTTTGAACTGAACAAAGCAGCCTTAGAGGGCGCCAATCATGATTCCCAAAGAGCGCATAAGTTCGAGAGCGGAAATAAAAAACCCGGAGGGGCACATGTTCATGGGCCAAAAAGAAAGAAAGCGAAGGCGCACAGGTTTGAGGGAGCAAAATAAAAAAATCCGAAAGTGCACAGGTTCGTGGGTGGAAGCAAATAAATAAATTTAAAAAAAAACCTACGCAGGCGCACAGATTTGACGGCACAATTGGGGGGGGGGGAACAGAAGCTGCACAGATTCGAGGGCGAAAAAAATAAATAAATGAATAATAAAATAAAATAAAAATAAACAAATAAATAAAATAAAAATTAATTTTAATTTTGACATCTGGAATTCAAATTATGTTTTTCGCAATCACGAGTGTGCGTGCGTATGTAGGCCTGTGTGTTTGTGTCTGGGTGCAGGCACGAGTGTGTGGGTATTTGTGTGTATGTAGGTGTGTGTAATGGTGTGTGTGTGTGTAGGTGTGTGTGTGTAGGTGTGTGTAGTTGTGTGTGTATATGCATGTATGTGCGTGTGTGTAGGACATGGACGCAACCTGAAGACGGTTTTCGTTAGAGGAGTAGCATCGGGAGGCTGGTCGACGGTAGTTCTGCAGAGGGAGGCAGGGGGGAAATAAAATCATAGGAGTTCAAAACAGTCAGTGAGAACAATAAGCAATGTGATTGCTCAAAAAAAAAATTGAATTTTGACATCTGGAATTCAAATGATATTTTTCCGCAATCACGAGTGTGTGTGTGCCTGTGTGCAGGCATGATTGTGTGGGAATGTGTGTGTATGTGTAGGTGTATATGTGTGCATGTGTGTGTGTGTGTGTGTGTAGGTGTGTATGTATGCGTGTGTGTGTAGGATATGCACGCAACCTAGAGACGGTTTTCACTAGAGGAGCAGCATTAGACGGCTGGTCGACGGTGGTGCTGCAGAAGGAGGCGGGAGGAAAATAAAATCATAGGAATTCAAAACAGTCAAATGAGAACAATAAGCAATGTAATTGCTCAAAAAACATGAAGTCACACAGGTTCGAAAACGAAAAAAAACAAACAAACCCGAAGGTGCACAGGTGTGGGCTCACCGATGGGCCGGTTGGCCAGTCCGCATCTCTAGCTGCCCATTGGTTTTTGCGAGATGAAAAACCCCCAAACATTGGTACCGCTTCATATAAACTAGGTAAGTATTTAGTTTCCATCTTCTCTTCTCTTTTGATTAGCAACTCATTTACTGTCAGAAATTTTGTTCAGAAGTTACGTTATTTTAAGCCTCATGGTTTAACGATGGCTTCGTTTGACGTGAAATCCCTTTTCACTAAAGTACCGGTTATTGGGGCGTTGGATTGTCTTAAATTGAGACTCCAAGAGCATCATTTTTCTAGTTTTGAGATTGATGAACTTGTTTCCCTTACTCGTGTTTGTCTTGAGCAGAATACTTTTGTGTTCAATGGTACTTACTTTCGCATGTCTGAAGGTTTAGCAATGGGTAATCCTTTGAGTCCTATTTTAAGTGACATTTATATGCACTACTTTGTGGCTAAACTTTTTGAAACCATAACGTTTCCGTTCTATGTTCGTTACGTTGATGATTGCTTTGTTTTTCTTGGTCAAAACCATGTCAAAAATGAACTTTTACTTTCTACTCTAAATTATATTGATCCTTGCATCCAATTCACTATTGAAATGGAAACCGATAGTTCTCTTTCTTTTTTGGACGTCTATATTGCTAAAAGTAATGATGAATTTCTGTCTTCGGTGTTTCGTATAAGCCTTTTGCTGTCACACTACCTCCTCACAAATGTTCTTCTCATCCTTCAAACCAAAAGTTGGCCTCATTCAATTCTTTTGTGTTTCGTGCTTTGAACATCTGTTCTTCCTCCTATTCTTTAAATGCTGAGCTTTCTTATCTTAAAGCAGTGGCTTTCGATCGTGGTTATTCTCCTAGCATTTTATTGATTCAATTTATAGTAAGTTAATTAACTCCTCTCATTCTGATAAGGTTTCTGCTTCTAATGATTCCCATAATATTTTTTTGCCTTATTTTCCAAAAGTTAGTCATCAAGTTTTCACAGATTTTGAAGAAATTTGGTTCCGATTTAGCTTTTTCTCCAGTTAATAAGATAAAATTTACAAACTTAAAGGACCCCATTGATTGTCATAGCAACTGGGGTATTTATAGCATCTCCTGAAAGTGTGGACTTGGTTACGTTTGACAGACTAAACGTGCTCTTGAGCACCGTCTGAAAGAGCACGAAAATTATGTTAAACATAAAGAAAACATCGTTCTTCAATCGCTCAGCATTGTTGGACTTCTGGTCACTGTTTTGATTTTTCATCTGCAAAGATTATTTGTAAATGTTCTTCGGTTTATGACCTCGATTTCTGGGAAGCTTACTATATTTGGAAAAATTCTCATTCTCTTGTCAATGATTTCTCCAGCACTCCATTTTTTCATGATATTTGGAAGCAATTTCTATAATTGCCTTTTCTGTTTCTTCGTTGTCTCTCATTCTTTTTGTCTCCAGGCTTCTGATTGGTTGTCTCTCCCCCTCGCTCTGAAAATGCTGTTCTCTGATTGGTTATTTGCTGTCTTGTGTCCTGAATTCCTATTGGTTGGCCCTCTTTGGTATAAATACCGGTGTCTACTTGGTTGTTGTTAGTTCTCTCGCGACTTTCAGTTGCGTTGGTGAGCTTTTTGCACTGACGAAGAGGCTCCATTGTAGTCTTGAAATTGCTATATGCTGTATTTTCTTCAAAATTTGTGGTTTATTTACGTTGGTTTTTCACTTTAATCATAATCGGCCAATTTGCTTATTGGTCCATCCCTAGTGCATATAGCACTGCTCTGCTCATGTAGGCCCTCCTATGTTTATTTTCTGTTATTTTTCATCAGCAAAATCTAAAAGCTTTTCTTTGAGTATGATAGCATAAATAAGAACTTATGGATGGATCAAAAAGTTGCTTACCGTGAGTTGTGGTAACGCTGCTATAACATACTGTCGGTACCCTTCAAACTCTGTACAAGGATTTCCGGTAAGATATCTAAAGATACGAGATCGTATAAATCACTAAATCTGGTTTTAAAAAAGTTTAATAAGCACTGCAAAATTTAGGGTCAAAGCAATACTTGCTGCCCTCTCAATTTGTATATGTAAAAAAATATTAATGCGTTTTTAAACTGCGAGTCAAAAAGGTTGGTGGCATTTGACCTAAAAAACTAAAAAATTAGAGAAGCTATTTTTCCTCAGAAATTTTTTAGGAAAGATAATAACTTTGATTTGCAACTCATACATTAACATATATAGTATATCTTTAGCGTGTTCAGAGAAAGACTTCTTATTTCTTAATGATGCTTTATTGCTTAAAAATCATCAACCAGCATTCATTGCTTAACTGCGGTTCGACCTTACCTTTGAAGAACAAGTTTTAAAACGATTTGAAGACAGCAGACTTAATAAAGTTTGGGCAGCGACTTGTCCTTACCTTTAGCTACGGTACAGTATATAGTATATGTTACAAGAAATTCAGAAATTGTATAAAAGAAAGTTCACAGAAAGACACATTTGCAGCCTGAGATTACTCAAAAGAAGCTAACTAGGTGTTAGATATCTATGCTATTAAAACATGTGCGGCTATCTGTGCATTTGTAATCCCATATCCTCTAGACTGCCAATGTCTACCAAGTCTATACTGGTACCGCTGGATACAAGACATCCAGGGGAAGCCATTCCACTCTGCCTCACTCCTCTAAAAGTTAAGGGGCCGGACATCCAGGATGTCCCGAGGACATTCAGGCGTCAAAAACATTCATTTTTCACCCGTCGAAGGCGGCATTGAGCCACCGCAGATGGTGAGGGGGAGAGGTATTGGCGATATAATTTTTTAATCAATTATTCAGTTGAGTTATTCAATGTAATCATTAAGTTAATTTAGCCCGCTTGGAAGACTTCAATTCAGATTCGTCCGTATCTGACTCGTCATATTGCAATGGCATATCCTTCTCGAGAATTGGCGATCTATCGTCGATGTTTTGTGCCCGCAAGACATTTTCCATGCTGAAAACCGGAAGCTCGTCGCTTTCTGAGGAATCGAAATCTGTTTCTATTTCAATTTCTTTTACGTTGTCACGGGGTGCTCCACTGCAATACCTGCAAACGAATGAGCATTTCATCCCCGCTTTCCTGCAGCTGCAATCATTCCTACAACCTTTCTGGCCGCCGTAAGAAATCATCCGCAAGAAATGTTGTGAAAGATTGCGAAAAATTCTGAGAAATATTGCAAAAAATTGCAAGGTTCGAAAACAATAATAAACTTTTAGAAGCAATATCTCGAAAACTATTTGGTCTAAAAAGATGGCTCTGGATTCATATTGCAGCAAATTTAGTCTACTTAAAAAACGTTTGCAGAAGATATTGCTGAAAAACTAGTCGTTTAGGGTTAAAATTGTCAAAAAACTACAGTTAAGTTCGAAATTTCACGGTTTTTTCGATTTTCAACTAGGTTGCGTTCGACGCTCGAGGTCATAACCTTGGATTATTTAATGGAAAGACCAATATCAAAAGCAAAGAAATCAGAACTACTCGATTTGACGCAGGGTCCGATGTATATGGTTACTGGACTACAACAGTATTGGAACGAATTTAACATGACTGGAAGATTTTTCATGGGCTCTCTCATATATTAATGAAGGTCTGAATCTTATTTTGGATTTTTTTTTCAATATATTATACTTACAGTTCTTCCAAATTAAAATTGTCACTCAAACCTTCTACTGATGTGAGTTCCCCAATAAAATTAGCAGTAAAATCCAACTTCCTTAACGATTCACAACCTGGAAATATGAAGAAGTATTAGTTCATCAACCTACACGGAAAAACTGCAGGTTGCGTATGGTACTTCTTAGGGTGAAACTCTGTAACACAAGCAGTACCCCTTAGGAATGCCATTTGGCTCCCTATTACACCCCAATGGCACCCCTAAAGGTGCCATTTGGTTCGGTTTCGTATGGTACCCTATTGTACCTCACAGGGCGTCATTTGGCTACCACTGGTACCTTTAAGGGTGAGGCAGGTGGGAAAATGTCACCCTTATGTTAGTGCCTCTGGTGCTACAACGTTTCATCCTAAAAGGTGCCGCGTATTCAACTTGCAGCTTTAACAGCGTATGCTGGTATCGGCTCATTATATGACATTTTCTTCTACTCAAAAGAAAAACTCTTCATTCATCCAAGTGTACGTATACGAATATCGGTTCCATTCCAAGGAAAACCCGCCGTTTTGTCAAAAGCGTGACAGCTCATATGCTTCTTTCAAAAGTGATAATTTTAAACAGGTAATGAAGAAAATTTTTGCTCACACATTTGGGATCACGTTTGGAAGTTACTCACACGTTTGGGATTCTTTAAGCAACAAAGTTTTGCATTACCCTTTTAAGTTATTATTTTTAATGAAGTATATGAACTATCACGAGCGGGAAAAAAGTTCCGTTTTTCCGTAGAATGTCTCATATTTATAAAAATATTCTGTACTTGGGGCAAATCTTACCTGGCAGCATTGTGAAGGCTATGCAGATCCTTATCACAACGTTGCCAGATTAGGTTTGCCCCAACTACAGTTGCTTTGCAAAATAAAAACTACAAAATTTTAAGCTACAAAAGTACTGTCCGGATTGTATGGAAAGACAAACATCCATTTCACAGCCGGAAATGGATGAATCTATTATTTTTTACCGATGTCAGCTTTAGCAAAAGCAGAGTCTCATTCAAATGAACGGAATACGCGAATCAAATTTTTATTTTTCCCCTTTATTCACATTGATTCGTCTTATCTATTGTCATGAAAATTCCATGCAATTCGTGGTTGGACAGTAGTAGGAGCGCATGAGCATGTTTGTACAGTTATAATCACATTAAAATAGTTTGATGCGCCAAAGTATAGTGTAGCTCTGGTTATTTGAGTTATTACCTTGATAATGTTTACCTACTTTTGGGGAGTTCAGTGAAAAAGAAAAGTGTTATTGGAGCGGATTTGAGTAGGTATACTTTAGCAAAACTACTACGAAAGTAACCCTGCTCAAATCAGCGCCAATTTCCCGTCTTTACCATAGACTAATAATAAGAGCCTTATTATTAGTTCATGGTCTGTACTACCCGAAAAAGAAATAGACATTGCCAAGGTCTCCTCATCCAGTCACGTGAACGTAATTCGAAAAAATTAATTCCTTTGTAGCTAATTTTTTTCAAAATTATTGGAAAAATGTTATAGCCCTCAGTTGATGAATTTCTTAGAAAAATATGACTTTTTCCATAACGCACAATACGGATTTAGGCAAAACAGAAATACTGAAAAAGCTGTATTAAAATTAGCAGGTGAAATTTATGCGGGCATTAACGAAAACTATGAAACTTCAGCAATATTCTTGGACTTACGCAATGCATTTGACAGTGTGAGCATACAGAATTTGGTAAAAAAGTTATACAATGTTGGAATAAGAGGAATACCTTACAAATGGATATTATCCTATCTCAGGGATAGAAAACAAGCAACAAAACTAAATAACTTTATAAGCAAATATAAAACAAAAATGGGAGTCCCTCAGGGAGTAATTTTAGGTCCGTTACTTTTTTAAATATATATTAATGACATGTCACACATTAAATTATACGGTACAATTACTCTATATGCAGATGATACAGCATTAACATATTGTGCAAGGAGCATTGATAATATAAAAAACCAAATAGAGCTTGATTTAACTGACATAAATAAATAGTTAACTGACAATATGTTATCTCTTAATATAAATAAAACAAAATATATAAAGTTTGATTTAAAAATGAAAGAAATTAATAAAATTGATTTAGGCATAAAATATCACGAACCAACATGTAACTGCAGAAATAACTGTAACTGCCCTATCTAGAAAGAGTCGAAAATATGAATTATTTGGGTATAACTTTTAGTGAAAATTAAAAATGGAAATGTCATACTGATAAACTTGTGAATAAATTAAGAGGTAGAATACATTGGCTTTATCTATTGAGAAATATAGTTGGGAAAAAGTTTCTTAGATGTTTATTTTATGCTTGGATAAACTCAATAATTACGTATGGTATTTGTGCATGGGGAGGTGATTATGAAACAAATCTTACCAATTTAAATAGAACTTATGCAAAAATTTTGAAAATAATTTATGGATCTAAACAAGAATTTAATAAAAACGATACTATTTTACAAGAGTCAGGGAAAATCTATAATATCAGAGAAATATATGCACAGAGAATATTGTATTTTTTACATAACAACAACAACTGGTTTGAAATTAATGAAAAACAATATAACACTCAAATTTCAGGTAAACAATGTAAAGTTATAAAACCAAATGAAACGATTATTAAAAAGCAATTCTTTTTCTTGGCACCGCGGCTGTTTAATGAACTAACGGAAGATGTTAGGAATGAGAAGAATTTCAAAAAATATAAACAATGGGTCAATGAATATATACAAAATAACGACATTCTATCAATAATTAACTTTTAGCTGATAATATATACTGACTTGCCAGCCGGGGATTGGGGGGATTTTGTATTGTATTTTTTATACTATAGAATGTTTCAATACGAGTTATTGTGTTTTTTTTTTTTTTTTTTTTTTCTGGAGTCAAGCAGTCGAATTATTCTTCTGTGTGAAATATTTATTACTTGTGTAAAATTAATTTGTAAATATTATACTCTTTAATACATATTTGTGTTTGTACTCCATATTAAACCAATTAAATAACACTGCGGACAGTGCCTTTGGCGCTCTTTAGTGCTGAATTTACTACTAACTTATGTTGAACTATAGTCAAAATTTTATTAATGTTTTGTTATGATGTTTGTAATTTATGTTTTATAATTTGTATGTTTTAACTTTATTTTATTTTGCTTACTGTTATGTATGTGTGTTTTGTTAATAAAATCTTATCTTATCTTATCTATTTACCAGTGTTAAAAGAGCACGAGCCTCATCCTTCATATGCACATGGCAAACGTTTCCCTCTCTCCTATAAAGTAGTGATAATACGACTTACGACAAGTCTGGCTCTGAAGTACAGATTTTATCATTCGGCAAAACTGATTCAGAATTTCCCCTCTCCAAAAATTTATGTTCCGGGTGCCGCAGGCTCACGCAACTGTTTTATATCTTCCTATTCTCGAAAGTATGGGCAGAATATAGGGGGGTAAGTGGGCCTAAAGCCCCCCGCCCTCTTAGAAATGAGAATTTCCTTGCTTTTAGTTTCTTTTTCTTTGCAAAAAGCTAAAATATTTCTTCTCCAGCCATTAATGAAAAAGTTGTTAAAAATGTCAAATTTTGATAACTCTAATCTGCACCGAAATCGGTTTCCATGGGGAAAATATCCTGCCAAACTATGAGGAAAATATCTGGGCCCCTCCTTACAATTTTGCATATGAGCGCCAATGGTCACAAGGGATATTGTGTTGATCATATCCACGCTTGATCTTAGGAAGTTATACTAATCCCTCGGAGGCTTGGAGCAAAATATCAATCCACTATTTTGTCAACGTTGTGGCGAAGTTCCAAGAAAACCTTTTTGTGGCCGTAATGTTTTGACTAACGACAACCGTAAAAAGTACTCAGATCAAACATTAAAATAGACTGTGCGACAAGTTAAACGCAAAGTAAAACACCGACTAACTCAGGACGATAAAGAAAAAATATGGTCAAAAAATTTGCTAAGTGTTTTACTGTTGCTTTAAAAAAAAAAATCCACATCTCTCTCTCTCTCTCTCTCACACACACACACACACACACGCTGGGATTTAATTGCTTGTGTTCAACTGTATGTGTGATTGACGCCATTGATGAACGTTTGGTGTTCAGCTCGACAAACAGTCAAGTTGTTAGGGTCTGAATGAAAGGCTTTCATGTTGACGCCCAAACGTTGCCTCTTATCTATGCTTCGACTGTAGAGCTACACTTAGGGCTAACCAAACCTGGCAGCATTGTGAATGCTACGCAGATCGAAATAACAGCATTACGACGCTGTCAGGATAGGTTTGCCCCAACTATAGAGCAGCCAGAATTCTCTTATGCCGGGAGGAGGAGGGGCAGTCATGACAATCATAACAGCTGTTAAGTTCGCACACATTACAATACTGAGATTGGAAATATGGCTTAAAATATAATGTTTGGGGAGGTTTACGCCTCCAAGCTCCTCTTGTCAATCGCTTCGAATCGTTTAGACACACACCAAGTTCGTTCCGAAGTTCCGATCAACCCTTTGATGTACAGCGTCTTCATTTGAAGGCACCATTTTTTTCTAGCTAATGAGCTCGTTTCCAATCTTTTAAAAGTATTTTTTTTTCTGAAAGAACATTCTTAAAAATATAGGATCTAACCATTTTTTAAATAATTTGTTTTTGTTTAATATTTTTAAAAAATGACTTAAATCGGTGATCTTTCATTGTTTACATTTCTTGCCGATGACATCACAAATGATGAAATGCCATTCTGTGTTGCCATTCACAGAGCAAAATATTTAATTCACATCTTTACTCACGTGTATTGGCAACGATATGGTGGACAGCAAGCTCAGAGCGCAATTTTAATTCGCTTCTTGATTATCATAACGTGGAAACGCGGTACAAAGATGCGCCAAAACGCATCATTTGTGACGTCATCAAGACCACGCCTAGTTTGAAAAATCGGACATTTAAAAAAATTAATTAAAAAATAACTGTTGGGAATTGAAAGAATTTTCTGGGTCCATGTCATTTTTATTTTTTTGCTATTCTATCAATTTCAGTGTCTAAAAGTACTACTTTTAACTGAAGGAAACAACAACATTCTTGAATCCACTGTATCAGTTGGCTGAAAATAAATAAATAAATAATAAAAATTGTCGGGGTTCAAAAAAACCTTCATGCCTCAAAGAGTTAGTTAAATTCAAGGCTATTTTTCAGAAAAAAATCTTTGAATTCTTTCCAATGTGCTAAGTGTTGGAGAAAAGTTAGTAGAAGGCAAGTTGCTTTCAATCTTTTTTTCTTACATAGCCACTTCAGAGCCCTAAAAATTTACCTTTTTACTAAGTCTTACCTTCCAAGTTTTCAATCTTTGTAATATTGTTCAGAGTAAAATTCGCATATTCTAATTTCTTCAATCGACTGAGATTTTCTGTAAGGAAAATACAGAAGAAAATATTACTTATCTGAAAGAGATATGCATTAAAAATGTGAAACTATTACTCGTTATTTTCTTTTCTTTTATTTATTTGCATTTATCATTTCGTTTTAAAAATGCAGCTTACCAATTTTCGATATTAAGTTACTGTGCAAGTAAAGGATTTTCAGGTCCCGACACCATCTATCGATGTTTTGTATTCTGTAAAAGTGTAAATTTATATTCGAATTTAAAACTGATATTTAAGTGTTGCATACTTTCAAAACTAAAAACAGAAGTGCCTCATATACACATTTATCCATCAAAATAATTATTTTAATGAAATACTAATCTTTTTAAGATTGAATAAATGCAAATACAGTATCGATACAGATTAAAGTAAATGCAAAATGTGTCTGACGATCAGAACTGACAAGTTTTTTTTTTTTTTCAAATAATTTAGAGCACCTTACTTAATTATATTCCTTTGGTGCAAAGATAACTCTTCTAAGCTAAATATTTCTCTTTCATTGTGTTCTGCACACTTTCGAACAAGCTCTTCTGTAACTGCAATGAAATACAACCAAATTATCAAAAGCTTTTATATCTATATGTTTTAAAAAGCTGTAATATTTTTCAAAAATTAATCACATTCCTCACGAGTATGAAAAATCAATCATCTAAAGCTCAAAAGCAATATGAATGATGTAAAAGTAGAACTGATTAATAAATAAGTAGTTATGATGATCACTTACAAAACGCCGACGTTGTATCATTTTTTAGATAATTAATGCTTTTGCAACTAGATATTTATACTTTTATTTTTTAACAAACTTAGTTATCACAAGCGGAAAAAAGTAATTTTCTACGAACATCAATGCAGTCATGGGCAGGAATCATTACAGTTTCTTGTATTGTGGTTCAATGATCGATATGTTGAAGTACAATAGCTATAGATATTATTTTGTATTCGGTTGTAGATTTACAACCGAAGTTTTTATTATTATTTTTTAAAAGTTATCTTGTTACATTTGGTAAACTATCTAAACGGCCGGAGAGCCATTTCAAAAAGATACTTGAAATTTAATAGTTATTTTTTTTTAATTTGTTTTTTATACTTGTGTTAACAATACCTATTCGCAACTTCAATAAACTATAAGGTGTGCTGCATTCATTGCCTAATGGCGGATGAAAAACGTAAAACGAACATTCCGTAACTTTTAACTTGCTTTGACGCTTAGTGAATGACAGTAATTTTTCATCGTGTTTGTGGGAAGCTTTCTTTTCCATTCTTCTGAAATTACATTACATCACAAACTGTCTGAAGCCTGTAATTTACCCCAAAGAAAACACGTGGAATTGAATGTTTTACCTTTTTCGGTAGTATTGTTAATCACCGCAAGGTAGCGTATTCGAGCTCTGGAGTTGTGAATAAAGCCAAACGGGATTAATAAAGAAGCTTTTTTTCAAAAAATTATTTGTGATAAGTCTTAGATTGAAGAAGAAAAGAACTTCAGTTGGGGCAGGGCAGGCATAACCTGGTAGCATTGGAAAGGCTATGCAGACCCTTATCACAGCATTTCGACGCTGCCAACTGCCAGGTTAGGTTTTCCCCGACAGTAGAGAATATCAAGTCTATCATATGCTGCTCGACAGTCCGCGAATTTGAATTCTTTCTCGATAAAAGATGTAGAGTTTTTATGGAATTGCACTAATTTCAAAGTTGATTTTTAGTTCGTTCATTAAAACTACATACACCAAAAATCATTGTAACGAATCTTACGGAATCTAATGTTCTGAGTTAAAATGATACATTTTGAATGCAAGAACCGAAAAGTTGCAAAAAGGAATGGAAGTTTCACGTAAAATAAAATATTTCTAAAAGTTTCAGCATGAGGAACGAGTAACAAACGATTGAAGTGCAGTTTTTAATGAAAAGACGATAAAGTATATTCCATACATCAATAGATTAAAATACAGTAACTTACTTGTAGCCATTTCTTGCATTCGTTCGAGAATTACTGAAAACTCGGTTGCCATGGAAGAATCGTCGTTGTGGACAATTAAGGACGACTCCTGGTTGCTAGGCATAGCACGCCGGATTTTTTCCCCCTTTTAATATCTACTTACAACAAAATTTTCTTCGTAAGTAATTAGCTGAATTACAACTTTTGATTCAAGTACTAGTAATACAGAACCGTACGTGAAATAGAGAAAAGTTTGTTAATGTAAATTCTAAATTGGGGTATTGAAAATAATATGATATTATAAACACACAAAAACTTACTATAGTCCGACAGCGAACAAATGACCCTTGTCAATCATTTGAGAAAACGAGTCCATTCTTTAAAATAGGTAGAGAAGGAAGAAAGAACGCGTGCCATATTTTCGAGAAAAGGGACATTTTGCCGGTATGAAAAAAAAATGTACTCTTGCTTATATTTTTATTATGAGAATATTTAGACCTGAAAGGTTAAGTTGTAGCAATAACTGCATCAAGTTGGCGAAAAAGTAAAAAAGACAAGCTTTGAATTCTTTATTGCAACCCTACTCTCGTCAATTTTCAAATAAAAATAGTTAAAGGAAGCGTTGTTATCTCTGATCAATGGCTGCTGAAAGAAGTAAATCCAAGACCCACCCACTTACGTAGGATGTGGCCTGTCTAATGAGATAACTGCTTTGACAGTACAAAATTGAAATGTTTTACCTCTTTGGCTGATTTCTTAAATTCCGATGTGACGTATTCAATCTCTAGAACGTAATAAACTTGCAAATTTCGTTCCAACTTTCGTCTCATTATCACCTCTTCACGAAAACTTCACAACTCTTACAATTCTGAAACTAGGCGGAGCCAAGGGGCCTACTTTTCACAGTCAGATTTTACTTATTCATTGTCAGAATCAGTCTTGAAATGAGAATTAATAAGAAGAAAAAGAATAAAACTTTTGAATTTATTTTCAGTTTCTTAAAATTTTTATACATAAAGGAGACGATTAATGCAGTATAAACTTATTCCGGTTAATTTTTCAGATGAAAGGTTTCAATTATCCCATCAATTTGAGAAAAGAAAAGAAAAGAAAATCTGTGTTCGGTTCTGAATAAGCTCATGCAAAATAGCCAGATAGCATTATAATCAGCAATTAAAGATAGCTAATCTGTTTCCCGCAATTACTGTGGTAACAATTGTGTTCGTTATTGCTTCTAGTTATTAAGTTCTGTTTTAGAACTTTTTCGTATTCCAATTCCATGATATAATATGGGAGTCACACAGTAGCAAAACAATAATATTTGATTGGAACCAAAATGCATTTTTGTCTAAGCTTCGTATATTTCAACCATTTTTTTCCTGATATTTTCTGCTACATAAGAACGAAATAGATTTGTTATAAAAAAATACTGATGACTGACTGATTTGAACTGCATGACAAAATACATATGTATTAAAAATTTAAAGAAAGAAAAATTGAAAAAAAAAAGGAAATTTAAAAATGCATTTTTCTTTGACTAGAAAACAATTGCTTTTAGAAAAGAAATTGATTACCAGCGATTCTGAAATCCAACTAGGAACTAGAATTTTGAAACATTTGAATGCGCTTGAAAAAAAGCACTTTATTTTCAAACTGGAAAATTTGATTCTCTAGAATTTTACATATATTTTCTTGCATTCTTTCCGTCTACTATTGCGTTGGAGTTATAATTTTGTTAAACCATCGAACCCTGGGAATGATAATGATAATAACTCTAGATTTATTTCCAATAATTATCCGAATTTTATTGATCTTCAGGCCTCCTGAAATTCCAGATATTATTAACGAGTTACAAGAATTCAAAAAGAATCAACTAGAACTAGCAGAAAAAAAATGGTGATCATCTGTGCTGACGATCTCGATTCCTCCAAACGAAGATTTATGTGTTCGTACGGATGTGTGTATTTACGTGTTCGTACGGTGTGTACGTACGGATTTAGCTCTCCTTTCCCAATGCCTGCCACGGTAATTTCTCTTAGCCTGGAATATTTAGTTGTTTGCAGATTGGTACAATTTTGCATTTTTCATCTTCTGCAGCTCTCTTGTTGATGATATTTCACAATGCATGGAAGAAGGAAAGCAGCAACTTCAAACTTCTACTCTTATTCCACGCAAACACAATAAAAAAGCTTTATGTGATCTCCTGATGAATATTATAATTGTTATGACTTATTCAGTTCTTCATTCTCAAAGTTTTGTTTCATTGTTTCAATGTTTGTCTTGGGAAATTTCTTCGGCTTAATGCGATGGTTTCTTCTTAAATCTCACCTAGGTCTGCAATAGTTCATGTATTTTTTCGTTCTAATTCTAATCAAACTTTTCCCGATGTTGGAAACAACATCGTGCATCGTCATGCTAGAAGAGGAAGTGCGTGCAATGCAAAATGTATTTGCTGCCCTCTATGAAAATGAAACTTTTTGTCATGAAAATTCCCAAAATATCACTCTTTTGCGAATTTTGAAAAAGGAAGAAGCATTTTGCATTTTCGGTATTAGGCGTATTTCAGCTTAGAAAAAAACTTTTTGGTGTCATCGATTGCTGCTTTAATGACTTATGGAATGCTATTGCTGCCTATCAAAGACAAATTAAGGAGACTTAAATGCAGGAAAGCGTTACTTCGAAGGAAAAAAAAAACTACGTACATGTGTCTTTTACTTTCTTTTGCATAGTAAAGGAAGTATTGTAATTGTGACAAAAAAAATTTTCTCAAATACTACCCTAAATTTCCATTTTGCTCATCCCCGAATGAATATTGAATGGTTTTCTCGACCCGTCCGCACGTGTAAAGGTACCCAAGAACATATGGACGCCCGAAATATGCGTTTTGACGATCTCCGAGTTAATTATCATGAGTTTTTTCGTGACACCTGAATGGCGTATATGTTTACGTGTATGTATGTATGCATCTCGCATAACTTTGAAACGACACTCCGTAGAAGGTTGAAATTTCGTGTGCAGAGTCTGAGTGGGGTCTAGTTGTGTTCCTCCCCTTTTCTTTGCATTCGAACGCTCCAAAAGGGACCTTTTACACGTTTGTTGATGCAAATATGTGCTAAAGCTTGACCACGGAGAGATGACCGATGACCTTGAAGCGGAAACACCATTTGTATCATTTGTAATAGGTTGTTTGTTATTATTTTCTAACGGATAGGATCAGCGAGAACGCGCCTCTTACTACTCTGCGCTTTCTGGCTGATTCTACCAATTACAAATGATACAAATTATGTTTCTGCTCCAAGGTCATTCGTCATCTTTCTGTGGTCAAGTTTTAATTTCAATGCAAACTTAAGTGATATTATAATTTGGCGACCCCTTGGAGATACATCGCTTCCTGGTGAATTTAGGCCCTGGTTGGTTTCAAACCCAAAGGGAAAAAATCTTCTACGGAGTACTTTTCTCGGACTCAGGAATGTAACTAAAACAGAGACGATAGGAAATTATCTCGGGTACAAAGAGCCATTTCAAGCTATTTTTGATCCCTAAAATTAAAATTCGAACGGTTCGGT
This sequence comes from Uloborus diversus, assembly GCF_026930045.1. Taxonomy (NCBI): domain Eukaryota; kingdom Metazoa; phylum Arthropoda; class Arachnida; order Araneae; family Uloboridae; genus Uloborus; species Uloborus diversus. The sequence continues at coordinate 63,373,465 of NC_072731.1, read as the reverse complement.
ACTTTTTTTTTGTCTTTCGAAAACCTCCTACGACCCTTCTCTGGATCTCGGGCCCAAAAGTACAGAAAAAGGAATATACATATATATACATATATATGTTCTCCGTGTTATTTATATGTATAAATTTATTTATTTTCTAAGAAGTTCTTTTTCTTTCTAACTTTGGCGACGGGGGAAAATAAAAACCGAGGAGCTTTATTTTTACCCAAAAGAAAGAACAGCAAGCGATATTTTTTTCTTTGATAAAACGTGTTTATTTTAATGTTCTTTTCATTATTTATTTATTTATTTATTTTAAAAACGATTTAAGAAAGTTTTCACGAAAAAAAAAATTGTTCACTACATTATTTAAAAGGTGCTACTACTTTATTTGTTCGTTTATCAATTTTTACGTATTTATTCCATCATAATTCGCACATTTTGCTAACCGAGAGATTCAGTTGCTGGAAAATTGATGTTGGTAACGGGAAAGTGGATTCATTTAAAGTGTTCAATGTTACAACATGAAATGGAAAAAAGAAAAAGAAAGAAAGGAAGCTTAGTCACGGATGCCCTTTATTAACCGTTTACCCGCCAATGTTCCAAAAATGGAACATCATATTTAACTGAAAATTTTCCCAAGAAATAACGTTAAAATGAACAAGTTTTTTTTAACACAGTTTAGTCTTATTTCAAAGTATTTTTTGATTTCCTGCTTGATTGTTTATATATTTTCAATTATTTTTTGCGATTTTTCAAAGATGAGTGTTTTTTTAGCTTTTTGCAACTTTTTCTTATAAAATTTACCAAAAATTGGCTTTTTCAGAAATGTGATGATATTTATTATAGTTGTGAAAAATACTTCAATGTATGATTTTAAAATGTTTGTAGAAATGTACAATGATATTTTCAAAAGGTGTACCCCTTCAAAATAGCATGTTCCAATTTTGGAACATTGGCGCTTTTAGGGAGTCAAATTTCAAGAAGTAAATCGTTCGACTTCAAAGGGGAATTTTCTCTTTTCATAATATATGTTTCTTTTTTCTTCTCATTTTGAATGTACTCCGATGTAGATGTTGGCAAAATCAAGTAAGTTTATATTTTGAAAGGATGTTAGCAAAGAAAGTAATAACAGTCTACTGTTTGACGGACTATATGGCTCCAAATCCACACCTGCTCGGACAGATGCATTGTCACGTGATAATAAAAAATAATATTAGTGAGCTTTTTATTCTTCATATTTAAATGCAGTTCAATAATTCGCTAGCTTTGTTTTCGAGCGAAACGAAATTCTGTTTGACGTATACCAACTGTTCATAAATGTCAAAATGTCTACAAGATTTCTTACTGTAGAACAAGCTTTGGCTTATTTAGAGACATTGTCAGATTTGGATTTGTCAGATGTAGATATATGCCAATTACCCCCTGATGAACCAGGCAATATCACTGAGGAAGAAGACATTCTAGAAGACGAGTTACAACCTATTACACCAATTGATGTATGTGGACAGGTGGACATTTTTTCCGCCAACTCTCGTGAAAATTTAACAAAAAAAAATCCGAGGAAGAACAAAGTCTGAAATCATTAGATAATAAAAGTAAAAAGCGAATGAAAACGGAAAAAATGAAAAAGTTGGAATTTTCAGGAAATAAAAGTAGAAAAAAAAATGAAAATGGATTTAACTTGGGAGAAGAAAGCTAATTTTCAGAATCTGATTTCGTCAGAAAGTATTGAACCGCTTCGACACGCATTTCCAAGTATAGTTGATTTATCTCCAATTGATTTATTTTTTAAAATTTTAACTTTGCAGTATGTTGAACACTTAGCAAATATGACAAACTTGTATGCATTGCAAAAAGGAGAATCAATAGATTTTGACAGAGATGAAATCCTACAATTTTTTGGTTTGCTGCCTATTGAGTGGGTACCATTCCGTTCCTTCTGAAGATATGTATTGGAGCAGTGCAGAAGATACATCTGTGCCAATTGTACCAACAGTTATGCCTCGAAATCGTTTTCGAAAAATGAAAAACAACTTTCATTTGACGGACAACCATGAATTAAAACAAAATGACAAACTGGAAAAGTATACCCTATTTACGAAGAATTGTGTATAAACCTTCAACAATTTGGTGTATTTCATGAAAAATTGAGCATAGATGAATCTATGGTTCCCTACTACGGTCGGCATTCATGTAAAATGTTTATTAGAGGAAAACCAATAAGATTCGGCTTCAAAATTTGGATGCTGTGCTCTTCAAGTGGATACCCATATTCCATGGAGATTTATTCAGGCAAAAAAGAAGGATCCCCTGATGTACAATTAGGATCCAGAGTTGTAAATGATCTATTATCAGTTTTGACTGACATGTCTAAGCATGAAGTATACTTTGATAACTTTTTTACATCATATGACTTAATTTCTCAGCTATCAAAAAAAGGTGTACGAGCAACAGGAACAATTTGTGAAAACCGAACTGGCCATTGTCCACTGAAATCCAAAAAAGCCCTTTCTAGAGAAGATCGAGGAAATTTTGACTATCGATCTGATGGATCAGTGTACATGTGCAGCTGGAATGACAATGCAGTGGTTACAGTAGCATCTAATTGTTATACATATGAGCCACTTGCATCTGTAAAAACGTTACTCAAATGCACAGAAATGCAAGATAGATGTGCCACAACCTCATCTTATCAAGAGATACAATGAAGGAATGGGGGGTGTGGACGTCTTGGATAAACTTTTAGGGAACTACAGACCTCATTTGAGGAGTAAAAAATGGTGGTGGAATCTTTTTAGTAATGCTCTGAATATTTCAGTTGTAGCTAGTTGGTTACTTCATTGTGAGTTACACAAAGTCAAGATAAAGCATTTAGAGTTCCGAAGAGAAATAACAACTCACCTCCTAAGAAGAAAAGTACGAGTGGAAAGTCTTCCAGGGCCTCGTTGTCATTTACATAAACAATCAAGAATGTCTGACGGACATTATATTGTATATGCATCCGAAGGACGTTGTGCGGTGTGCAAAAAAAAATACGACTAAGAAATGTTTTCATTGCGACAAACGACTTCACCAGCAATGCTTCCTTTCATATCATGGGCATTAGATATTTCTGTATTGGATTTTCTGAATTCTGGTATGTACATAAATGCAATTTAAAATATTATTTTTTCCACAATAAAGTATGCTAAGATAAAAACCGTATTCAAACCTCTCAGTTTTAAAAAAAAAATCTCTGAAAAAAAAAACTTCATGCAAAGCGCCAATGTTCCAAAAATGGAAACACACTGAAAAACATAGTAAAAAATTTTTTTCTGAAAATTTTGTTTTATTTCTGTATTTACTAGACATAAATAGATATAATTTCAAAAAAATTACTCAAATTTGATCTTCCGTCAATAGTTCGGCGGTTAAACGGTTAAAGGACCAGGGACGAACTGGGACCCCTAAAAGGATGGTGGACAAGCAATCCAAGGGCGCACCGTTTCTAAAAAGCCAAATATATATATATATATATATATATACTAGCAAAAATACCCGCGTTGTCTGGGTCAGTAATAATTATGAGAAACAATCGTTACTTGCATTTGTTTTCTGTTTTAAGCGAAAGAATTTAAAACAAACCTTTTTGACGTGAAAAATCGAGCTTCTTCCTTACTCATTAAACTAAAATAGCAATAAGTATAAAGAACAAAATAGTATTCAATTAAAGCACAACATTTAAGCATATACAAATTTGAAGAATTTCCGAAACATGAAATTAAACTTTACATGTTTAAAAAGATTTATCTGTTAGTACTTTTTTTTTTTTTTAAATCTAAAAACCTTCTCTGTATGGATTGATGTACGAACTGTTTTAAAATATGTAGCCGCCAGTGTTCCACTTACACTTGCTTTAGTTATTTTGGGAAATTTCAATTTTTGTGGGCACTTGGTGCGGTTTAAAATCTTACCAAATTTGCGAGAATCATTTTGGGACACTTTCGATAATTACTCCCCCTACTTACTAATTTTTATTATAGAAATATTGTTGCCAGATGCTGAGATACTTTTGGTAAAAATAAAATGGCGCTAAACAGTTTCATCCGAAATGCTTCCAAAATAAGTAGTAAAATTTGGCGATTGTTTGAAATCGTGCAAAACGAAAAATTAATGGAAGTTTTTGTGCGGTTTATGGATTTGCCTAATTTAGTTGTTGAATTATTTTTACACAGTATTTTTTTTTTAAGTATCTTCAATTGGCGATATTTTGTTTATATGGTGAAAGCTGAGAAACATTATTACGTAGTCTTTGGGCTCAAAAACAGCGACAGTGGAAAAAACTGCCAAATGCATCAGCTACTGAAATCTTTGTGAAAAAATTCGGGCGATATTTCTACTGGTTGTTTAGATATAGTGAGCAAGTGTCCAATCAGCATAAATAATAAACAATAAACCATTAATTACATGAGTTCCGTTTGAAAGTAAAATGATCAGCCAAATCCATTTATTTTTAGCCAATCTTGTGGAAAAAACGTTACTTTAAGATTTGACTTGAGAAAAGTCTCAAAAAGTCAGACGAAACGCAAAAATATTCAACAATACAACAATTCTTGGGAGTTGAGATGACACACTAAATAATGACTTGGGTTGATGAAAGCCATCGAACAGGGAACAAAAAAGCTCATAACTCGTTTTTTATACAACTTATAAACTTCGAACAGATGCTATCTTCAGCAGAAAAATTGGCGCTTTCGATGGACATATAATATTAATATATGCACGTTTTTTTCCACCCCCATATTGGGACATTTATGCGAAAATTGGGACTAAAATTGGAATAAAAAGGGAACTATCAATTGGTTTTTTTTCGAACTGGTCTATAAACCTTCCCAGTACCAAACTGAACAAACGGTGAAAGTTTCAGGCCAAATCTGCCGGGTAGTTTCTGAGATCTTAGGGAACAAATTTACCAAACTCCATTTTTATATATATGGATATATTTATATTTATATATATTTTAAAAAAATAAAGCTTTATTTTTTTTTTAAAAAAAAAGCTTTTTCATATGCATTTTTGGGATGGTTTCCGCCTGTAGCATAAGGTGTTAGTGTCCCACATGGAGAACTCTGGAGCCCCTTTCTGCCGCAGATGAACAAGCACCGAAACTTGGTAGTACCAAGCATTTCGGACAATACAAGTAGCAAGTTGGTTCTTGTATTGTTTGAAATGCTTACACCAAAATCTAATTTTAAAACGTTTTTTGGAGTGGATAAAAAAAACCGCTGAGGTAGGCATCACATGACTTCCTTTTATGCTAACTCAATGGTAATAGTGCCTTGGACTTGGAGTAAGCAAATCAACACTTTACATATTTTCACCCCAAGTTTTGTTGCAAACCAAAGCAAAAAAAAAAACCCGCTTCATTCAGATTAATTTTCCCAATATTGGTAATTTTGATGAGATTTAATGGTTAACTCTTTAAATATCGCCAATAGTGTAAAAATTGAAACCAGACCCCCCCCCCCCCGCAAATTTCTCGCCAAGTTAGCGACCAAAAGACTGGCAATATATCGCCAATTGTCCGCCAAATTATAACACTACTTCAGTTTGCATTGAAATTAACAATGACTTCCCCAAAAAAATTGCAAAAGACCCCTTTAGAAACACCCGAATGTAACCAACAGGGGAGGTGCACAACTAGACCCCACTAGGAGTCTATGTAACAAATTTCAACTTTCTAGGATATACCGTTCTTGAGGTTATGTGATGAGTGATGTGAGTTAAGTGATTTTTTACTGTAATTGTTGATTTTACTGCTTTAATTTCAGTTTTTTTATTGTATTTTATCATATAATTAAGTATTTTTGTGCTTTTAAGTCTTATTTTTGATTTATTTGCTTTCTTAAAGTGTTTTTCTATTCTTTGTAGCTAAGCCTAAAATGTGTTGATTTCTTGGTGTTAAGCCTGAGTGCTCGGTTAAGTGTGTAACTTGTTTATTTTAATTTACTGCTTGTCTTAGGATTTTGTAATTTTTGTACCTTTTACCTCCAATGCTTTCTAATTCTAATAATTAGTTTTATTTCTTCAATTTTGCATTTTTGTATTGACTTTTAAGTGTATCATTTTGAGCTAGAATGGGGGTTATATGCATAATGAAGGAGGTTAAAAGTGGTAAAGGGAACAAGTGGATTTCTTGTGACCTATGTCAGATGTTCTGCTTGTTTAAGGGGAAGGATGAGTCTGAGAAGGATTTCATTTGCACTAACTGGTTTGAACTCTCAGAAATCAGAGTTAGGATGCTTACTTTGGAGGGTGAGTTAGTATTAGGCTGTAGGAGTGTGGATGGGGTAAACACTCCAGAGGAAAAGGGGGAAGTTAGTAAAAAGGAGGTGGGCATCAGCTGTGTGTTAGATAGTGGGAATATTCCAGAGGTAAAGGAGGAAGTTAGTAAAAAGGAGGTGGGCATTAGCTGTGTGTTAGATAGTGGGAATATTCCAGAGGTAAAGGGGAAAGTTATTGCTGAGGCAACAGTCTGGGAAAAAAAGGGTATAATTTTGGGAGATTCAATGGTGCGTGAGGTGGGAAACTCAATAGGCAGAGTTAGACGTAATGTGGCTAGATGTTGTTTGTCAGGGGCTCGGGTGGGAGATGTAAATAGGGTTGCTGAAAAGAAGGGGATATTTAATAAAGAGGATGTAGTTTACCTTGTGGGTGGGAACTAACGATGTAGGCCATAGTAACAACAATGAGTTTACTAAGGAAACGGGATTCCCTGTTGGACAAAGCAACCAACTGTTCGGCAAATGTCCAAGTGGTTGGTTTGCTTCCCAGATATGGAGTGCATAGGAGTTGGTTAAACCAACGGGCTAGGTGTATGAACCTGGTACTCAAGGAAATTTGCGTTAAGCGTAGTATCAAGTTTATTGATGTGTGGAGTAAATGTAAACGCGATTGGATTGCTAGGGAGGCCTGCATCTGAGCTCGACGGGGGTCAAAATGGTTAGTGGTTTGGTTTTAGAGGATTCAGAATCAAAAAACTAAGTTGGAATGGGGGGCATGCTTTAAGGAGCAGAATTCGAATTGGTACTAACTATTGGGATTTTAGTAGAAACGGAAATAGGGTGGCTAATAATTGAAAAGATTTTCGCAGTTGGGATTCAAATAATCGCGCAGCATTAAATAAAGGTAAGATGGGCTTACTTAAGGTTTTTTATACAAATGCTCGTAGTATTAGGAACAAGATGGAAGAATTGAAAAGCATAACAATAGACGAGAGGTTGGATATTATTGGAGTTACCGAGACATGGGCTACCGAAAGTGATGATGATTTATTATCTATTGCTGGGTATAATTTGTTTAGACAAGATAAGGTGTAGGTAAAAGAGGTGGTGGAGTTTTATTTTATGTCAGACACTTTAACTTGCAATGAATTGGTAATTAATGATAAACCTAATGATATTGATATGATTTGGCTGGAGTTGATGAGCAATAAGGGCAATAAACTACGTTTAGGGAACATTTATAGGCACCCAACTTAAGCCAGGGTCAAGACGAACAGATGTTTAGTATTATTAGTGACATTTCAAGCAAGGGGTCAGTCATTATAATGGGAGATTTTGATTTTCCAGGAATTGATTGGAATAATTTTTACCATAGTAATAGCAGATAAGAGGAATTTTTGAAAGTAATTGGTGACTGTTTTTTTAGATCAAATTGTAACTCAGGGTTCTCGACAGGACGTGATTTTGGATCTAGTTTTCTGTGATATGGAAGGTTCTGTTCAGGGGGTTATGTGTAGGGGAACACATTGGAGACAGTGACCTCAACAGTATTAGGTTTGGGATTAAATTTGATACGCACAAAGTAGAGAATTTTAGGTTTGTGCCCAACTTCAGAAATACTGATTTTGTGGAACTTAAGCAGAGTTTGAAAACAGTTTTTTCTTCTGGATTGGACAGTAGCGATGTGAATCTTCAGTGGGCAGAGTTTAAGGAAAAGCTAGCGAAAACGGTTGGGGATCATGTTTCTTTTAGGAGAAAGGGTGTCAACACTAAAATTTGGCCAATGTGGTTCTCCAGGGAAACTAAAGACGCTCTAAATTACAAGCAAGCTGCTTTTCATAGGTTTAGAGAAACTGGTCGCAGTGCATAGGCTCCAATATTGTAAGGCAAGGCGTAAATTTAAGTATTTGGTACGGATTCAGAAAAGAGAGTTGGAGCAAAAGACTGGCAGATAACATAAACAGGAATCCCAAGAGGTTTTTTGCATACGCTAATTCGGGAAAAGTTGGAAATAGTCATATTGGGCCACTGGTTGATGAGCACGGAATTTTTATTCAGGACGATAGTGATATTGCTAATGTTCTTAATAACTTTTTTTCGAGTGTTTTTAACGATAACTGTATCTCAGCAGTTGACACCAACAAGACACAAGCTATAGTACAGCTTGAGGACTTTGTATTTTCCAGGGATGACGTTTTACTTCATTTGAAAAAAATTAAGGAGACTAAGGCTCCGGGACCTGATAATATTTATCCAAAAATTTTAGTTGAATGTGCGGAGGAATTAGCAGATGTAATCGTAAATATTTTCAATGCTTCTTATAACTCGGGGACAGTGCCAGAGGACTGGAAGCTGGCTAACATTACACCGCTCTTCAAGAAAGGGTCTAAAGGGAGTGCGGGAAATTATAGACCTGTGAGTCTAACTTCGGTGGTTTGCAAAATTTTTGAAACATTGATAAAAATTAAGATAGTAAATTTTCAGAGACTAATAATCTCTTGACTAGTTTTCAGTACGGTTTTAGGAAAGGTAAATCTTGTGCAACTAATTTATTACATTTCTATGACAAAGTTACCATGACTTTGGACAATAAGAAGCCTGTAGATGTTGTTTACATTGATTTTCAAAAAGCTTTCGATAAGGTACCGCATGTTGCTCTACTTAGCAAATTAGCTGATAAGAATAGGAGGGAAAACTTTCATTTGGGTAAAAAACTGGCTGACCGGAAGGAAACAAAGGGTAGTTGTAAGGAGAAATTATTCTAATTGGAGTGAGGTTTTAAGCGGGGTTTCTCAAGGATCAGTGTTAGGGCCTGTTTTGTTCATTGTTTTTATGAACGATATTCACAAAAATATTTCTGGGAACATGAATTGTTTTGCTGATGATGTCAAAGTTATGGGGACTAGAAAATGAAGAACAAGCAAAACAGCTGCAAAAGGATCTTGATCATATTACGGTGTGGGCTGATAAATGGGGTATGGCTGTTAATGTTGGGAAATGTCAAGTGCTACATTTAAGGCATGGAAATAAGTGTACAAGTTATTATTTGCAAGGTTCAGTCATTAGTCAGGCAGACAAAGTTACTGATCTGGGGGTCTTAATAAGTAAGGATTTAAAGTTTAGCAAACAGTGCTGCATTGCTAGTAACAAGGTCTATAAGATGCTTGGGTTCATCAATAGATCTATTTCAAACAAATCTAAAGAAGTTCTTCTGCCCTTATATGCTGTTCAGTTTGGAGTATGCTGTTCAGTTTTGGTCTCCTTATCTTAAGAAAGACATTAATGTATTGGAAAGGGTTCAAAGGCGAGCTACTAGGCTAATAAATGGACTTTCTCACTTAGACTATGATTTCAGGCTTAGAAAACTAAAAATGTGCAGTCTTGAGCAAAGAGAGACCGAGGGGACATGATTCAGTTGTTTAAATTTATTAAAATGAAAGATGTTACGGGGCTGAAGTTTAGCACTGAAAACAGGACAAGGGGTCATTGTTTTAAGCTATTTAGATCTCAGGCTAACATGGATGTTAGGAAAAATTATTATTTTAGCAGGGTAGTGGAACCTTGGAACAGTTTACCGGAAGAGGTGGTAATGAGCAAGGGAGTAGATAGTTTTAAGAGGGCCATTGATCTTTACTGGGGATTGTAAATTGACTAGGACCAGTCTAGCTGGGCCCAGAGCCTGTTGCTGGTCGTCACATTTGTATTTGTATTATGCGACATACGTATGCACATACGTGCACATACATACAGACGTCACGAGAAAACTCGTTGTAATTAACACGGGAAACGTCAAAATGGATATTTCGGGTGTCTATACGTTCTTAGGTATATATATGCACGTGTGGTCGGGTCGAAAAAAAAAAAAAAACTCAACGATGGGGGGGGGGGGGGGGGGGGGGGGGGCAAATTCGAGGGAGAGCAAAATGGAAATTAAGATCGATTTTTGAGTGAAATTTTTTTCGCGAATACTATACTTCCTTTTTTGTAAAAGGAAGTAAAAAGGAGTCATCTATTAGAATTTATTTTGTTAACTTCTATTTGAATTTTGAACATGAATTTAAAATGAATTTCAAGTACAGTCGGACCTCCATATATCGAACTTCCATATATCGAAATTTTCTATATATCGAAATCGTAGCACATTTCCATGTTCATTACATAGAAAATTTGTTTCTATATATCGAAAAAATCTCTATATATCGAAATTTTTCTTGAGACATTCGTAGATTTTTTTTTTCCACTTTAGACTGTTTGTCTCATGAAAAATGAAGGTTAGGGAGAAAATTATGCTCACTAAGGCTGCTATGAAACTCATAAGGAATCTGGGATTGAGGGGTGTGAAGAAAGGTCGTTGTTCCGTTCTGGAGTTCTTAAATTCCGTCAAGTTCATTTCAAATCTTAGTTGTAACCAGTAACACTGTAAAATCAGTTTCAAGTTTGATTATCATTTTTATTAGTCTTTTAGATTCAGTAAAAATCATTCAGGTTAAGTAGATTGGTTTTTTACTTTTTTGTCGATTACATTGTCAAAACGAAAATACCCTAATGTTGCGGATCAAGTTGAATTGCCGAAGAATGAAGATGTATGAAGGCGCAAAGGTGTAATTTCTGTTATTTTTTTAATTCTTAACTTTCGTTTAATCCGATGCTCAAATAAATTAGAAATTGGGTTTCATACGAGAAAACTAGCTTCAATTTTAATGTTTTAGGAGATTTTTTATGATAAAAACAGGTTGTTTCTATATATCGAAATTTCCATATATCGAATTTTTTCCCGGCAATTTGCTACTTCGATATATGGAGGTCCGACTGTACAAAAAACGCAATGTAAAATCGATGTCATACAGGGAAAAAAAAGAAGTAGAAAAAAGAATACTAAGTAACTGTTTTTCAAGCTAAAAAGGAATTTTAAGCAATTGTCTTATTTGTTAGTGAAATAAAAATTCAACAATTGCATCAACTGCAGTAAAGTCAGAGCTAGTGATGTTTCCATCAGTTTTTCTGATACTCCCAGGAACCCATTACGCATGATATGATATGTGTATGTGATCATACACACAATGTGTCATAATATGAAAATTTTTGAAGCTTGAGGGTATACGCTATGTGTCTAAAAATATTTGAGAGTATGCGGCGTATATGGGAACACAACTGCTCATAGCATTTGAAAAACATTGTGTCTTGTTCATTCATCGGAATAGAAAAAGAAGCAATTCCTATGCCTAGCGGAAATTTGTAATCTTCTTCCAATTGCCTGGTTGGAGCTGCTAGATGTGGGGCGAAGGCAATTACTGAAAGCAGTTATTTTGTCGTTGTCTTCGCCTATTTGTCAATCCATCGGTCCTAAGTTCGGCTACAGCTTCCTACCGTGTCCGACAGTGGCAACCAGACATTTTTTATTTATTATTTTTAGTTTAAAATTTTCTCCACCTGCTGGGGGTCCAGGGGATCTCCCCCGGTAAAACTTTTGAAATTGTGGTCCTACACTGTAAAAAAAAAAAATCCGGAAACGTTTCTGAGTATATCGTGCAGCTGCGGTTCATGAAAGTTTCAAAAACGTTTCCGAGTATTTCGGAATTCTCTTTCTGTACTGTCCAGAAACGTGTCTGAGTATTTCGGAATCCTCTTTCAATGTTTCTGAGTATTTTGGAATACTTTTTCTGTAATTTTCAGAAACGTTTCTGAGTATTTCGGGGTCCTCTTTCCGTAATTTCCAGATGTTTCCGAGTATTCTGTGCAGCTGTGGTTCATGAAAGTTTCGAAAACCTTTCCGAGTATTTTGGAACTCTCCAAACAATTTTCAAAAACGTTTCCGAGAATTTCAGAATCCTTTTTCCATGATTTTTTCTAAAATGTAATTTTTTACTCTAGTATTGCATACCATATCAGTTTCAGTTCTTTCATATCTAACAGCAATAAAACAAGCAATTTTAGAATCATTCGTGGATTTTTTTTTTTTTTTCTGAATTTCTAATGACAAATAGCATGGTTAACAGCATAACATATGCACAGTTATAAATTTTTGAAAATTTATGAAATAATATAGTAGTTTCATTCCTAATCACAAAATCGTCAGGGGAGGGGAGGGGGGTACTTTCTCAAAAGTGGGATTGTTTGTTAAACAATCTTAAACTTCAGTTTTTCTCTCAATATTTTCAAGACAAAATTATCAACATATTGCATTTTTAATGCAGAACTTAAAAACATATCTTGTATCAAACTTGATAGCTTTTATTTTCGGATAAAATTTGACAGAACTTACCTTCCCTTCGCGTCAAGTCTATTTCTCTGACGAACAAAGCGTACCGAAAAGTGCCAACAGAGAAATTGGGGAAGTTAAATATGACACCAAGTCCTCCTGTTGGAACCCTACGGGTTGATTCTTCTGTTCTTGCCATTTTCCAGTTCATCACAAATATAAATACTTAATCAAAATAGGTTACTGATTTTATTTTTACAATGTGCGCAAAATGCATTATATATTTTATTTATTAAAACGTTGAATTCTATTGCATGATTACTCCATTTCATATATACGAGATTCCCCCCCCCCCACACCATAAGAATTATGGTGAACCCATAAAATGCTATAAAGCTCCCCCTCCCCCTTTAAAAAAAGCAATTCCTGAAAATGTCAATGGCAGTCTGCGTGGTGAACGCCCCTCGTCTTCTCCCCATATGTACATTGTAACATAGTAACATTACAAACATACATTGTAACATTAATAACATAGTATTTAAAAAATGATCACTTTTAAAACAATGACATGAAATAATACTTCTTTTTATTTCGGCTTGTAAATGCAGCTGTTTCATTTTTGCCACTGACTCATTCCTTCTGACTGTCCTATATTAAACTAGTATATCCACGAAGGAAATGTTATTTACCGAACAACTAATTTCAAGGAATTTTTGATTGTCAACCACATTTAACAAAATGAATAAGCACATGAACTAATTGCATAACTATGTTGCTTACTAATAGATAACTGGGCCATTTTCTAATGGTATAAATGTTTTTAAATAAATGAATAAATTATAATAAAAAAAGATAAATAATACTGGCACATTTTTTGTGAAGCATATTACAATACTAAAAAACATTTGCATTTACCATATTTTTAATGAATTAAACAATTGATTTTTTTTTGAACCAATGTATGCATATCCAAGTATTTCGAAATAACTTTTCTGTGATTGCTTTTCAAATATAAATCTTATTTCTTTTGCGTAATTAATCAGTTTCAATTGATTACAACAAATAGTACACTGCCCACATAGGTATGTAGGATAACTTTAAATTAATTCGATAAACCCAAAAACAGTTACAACTGGAGCCTCATCAAATGCAAATCAACAAAAATATAAATGTATATAACAACATGTTTTAAAATATTCATTAATACTTACAAGTGAACATGAGCGGAAGAAAATCTAAGTACCTCCATTACAACTGGATAAGTAATCCAAAGGGTTTCGTTTCATTAAGTATAAAAACCAGGGCTGCGGAGTCGGAAAGAAAATGGCCGACTCCGACCCCGACTCCGACTCCTGGGTTTTGAAACGCCCGACTCCGACTCCAACTCCGACTCCGACTCCGATTTTTTTTTATTTTTTTTAATTGTATTTTTTCAATTCCCTCTCTCCATTCAAGGGAAGGGGGAAAACCTCTTAACACAGATTGAAATATTAATTCCTTTTTATGAAAATTTCGCATTTTGTGTTTTATTGTAAACCCAAGACGCCATACAACGTTAGAAATTCAATTTAAAAATCAAACTTTCCAATAGTTACGAGTTAAAAAGTGAGATGACTTAAAAATCCCTTTTAAAAATTTTAAAAAGGATTATCTGTAATTTCCCCCCCTTTAATGTTTAACAAATAGATATTGATCAAATCGTGTGCTTTCAATTTTTGAAAGCTATAACTTGAGAGAAAAAAAAACCTTTTTTTTTTCTAAATCCAAGTTCTTGAGAGGGGGTGGTTTGCCCCGGGTGACACCCATCTGGTAGATGACACCCAAATTTAATTTCAGTGTTTATAAAAAAATATAAATACTTTAATTCTGAAAATTTTCACGAATATATTTTAAATTATATTTCATCAAAAAAATTTCAACGAAAATAGGGCACATATACGTCAGGAGCTAATTTTTTATAAAACGCGGCGGTATACAAATTTGTACGAATAACTTTTACTATACCTATATTTCTTCTTCGCTAAATTTTTAATTTAAATTTTATTGGCTGCTTTAGAATTAACCTAAATATGAAGATTTTAAGATTAACTGCAATTCTTGAGTGTTGTAATCAAGAAATCATTTACTTATTTTGTTCCATACTTTTTAGTGAGAATCAAGCTTACAGAAATAGTCTTAATAAAAAAAAACATTAGATTATTTCATCGAATCTTTTGGATTCGTGCTTTCGCGCCAGAACTTCTTTGAATTTGCCGATCACACTTAAACGTTTCAACCTTAGCTACGGGTGTCGACTTACTAATTTGTTACGTTTATTTTTCTATTTTATAAGTGAGATCGAACAAAACACTATATTTCATTTTTATTTGAAAGTGATTACTTGAAAATGTTAGGCAACAAAACCGTTTGCTGACAGTTGCTATTAGTTAAGTTAAAAAGCAAGCAAACTAGGGGACGACTACAGAAAGTTCGGTAAGCATTCAAGCTAGCTAATTGCCATAATGGCAGTTATTTTCTCATTAGTATCTTTTTATATATGTAATCGAACCAATTGGTAATCAGTTTTTAAAAAATGCAAGGAGAGTCAGTGAAAAGGAAAGAAAAAAAGAAGCCCGGAGTCGGAGTCGGAGTCGGCATGTTTTCTAACGACTCCGACTCCGACTCCTTTATCCCAAAATCAGTCCGACTCCGACTCTTCGACTCCGACTCCGACTCCGACTCCACAGCCCTGATAAAAACAGGTGTTGAAACTATTCACGCTTGAACACACAATATATATGTAATCATAGTCGCACCGGAAATTGTAAAGAAGCAAATCGTTATTAACTAACTTAATAGCTGCGTACATCGTCTAAAAAATCAAGGGCAGCCCAAAATGCAAAAGCGTAAAATTATTTTCGACACAATTTACTATTCTCTAGACATGAAATAACAAGCAATTCAATGCTAAACAGTTGCTGACTGCAGCAACCATAGATAAGGAAAAAAATAAGCTCTCGTTATTTCCGACTCACTGGCGGCAGTGTTGGAAGGATAAAATACATTTCGAAGCACTACGCCTCACTTCCGCTTCTAGATTTTTTGAAATAACAAAAAGCTTTCTGAATAATGAGGAATTCGCTATTGGATGAAGGATTCTTATTATTTCGGAAACGTTTCCGATATACCCAGAAACGTTTCCGAAATTTGTTACAGTGTAAGAACGGAGTTTTAGACGGTTTAGGCGTTAGAGTTAGGGAAGGAACTTCAGCGCTGCCTTCGATTGATTTTTTTTTTTTTTTTTGGAAATAGAGTGAAATTGATCACCCTCACCCCAATGTTACGACATTGAAGTTCCAAAACAAATTTTTAAGCGATATTCAGTGATATTAGGTTGAGGGCTTAAAGGTAACGTTCGGGACTCAAAAATTTAGAACTCCATTTTCAAAATTGCAGCTCCAAAAAAGCAGTCTTAAACGATTTTCGATGTTGTTAGGAGGCGAGGTGTTTGTAGTTCTTCCCCTGGAAATGTTACAAAATTGAACCCCTGGAAACGAGATTTGTGACGCTCCTTAATGATTTTGACTTCCAAAGCGAACCATTTTGAGGATTTTCTTACTTTTCGACTGTTCAGGAAAAAAATAAATAAATAAAAAACGGGTGGGAGGGGTGAGGGATGAAAAATAGGAGGAGTGGGACGTGATTAACTGAGCAATAATCTGTAACTATCGAAATATTTAATTTTAAGGTTCTTTTTTAAAAGATTGTTAAAAAAAAAAGAGTTTTTTTTCACAATATTCTGTATTTTTTCCTATTAAATTGCTTCGTTTTCCCAAGAAGCGTTCATTTCTTCTCTTTAATAATAGGAATGTTTTTGAAAAGATGTTATATTCAGTGCTGCGCGATCCAAGTCCAGACACAGAAGGTCAAAAACGGAACCGCAAAAAATGTATAGTTATTTGAAACGTCGTTAATAATTTTAACTTGCTATTGCAATATCCCACGGCGCACAGTGGTTCAAGGGCGGAAAAAATAGCCATTTTTAAGTTTTAAGATAAAAAAATATTTCATGCCATAATTACTTAGCCCTTGAGTTGTAGTAACTTACTCCATAAGAGTTTTTTGAAAAAAAATTCGTTTTTTACAAAAATAAGCCGAGATTGTTGAACAATTATGTTTTTACTTTTTTCAAACGTACGCCTTATACTTCAGTTTTAATTCATTCGTTCAATAAGGAGGACTAAAATTTAATAAAAGTCATTTCTGATTGGTTTTTCACACTTATAGGATGCATATTACATTGTAGTTAAAAATTAAAAAATCATCAAGATTGAAAACTACCTGAAATAAAAAAACATTATTTTCTTAAAAATATAATGAAAAGTATTGTGAGATATACTTTTATCGGCGGCTTCCGGTGGGCTAAAATTTACATATATCAGTAGTTTAATTCTTCCTGTAAATAAACAACAACATTTTAGCTGCGACCACCTGCGACTGCAGTCGTGGCAGATGTTTTTGTTTGATCTTCGCTATTTACGAATACCAATATTGTAAGTTAGAAAATAACTCATAACGGTATGACGGGGGTAAATTGCTTTTTCATCAAAGAAATTGGTCATCAAATTTGACATGCTCCAGACTAACGTATGTCACAGTTCCACAACTTTGCAGGAGAGCCGAAAAACGTTTGTTTACTGTTTCCGAAAGTTGGGGCTTTTGAAACATTCATCAATAAATATAGAGGATTTTTTTAAAAACAGATTTACGTTGTTATGGCTTAATGCGGGAGCATTATTCTCCATGCAATGCAGTAACCTGAAAATAACAATTTACGTCCCCGTTTGGCTTTAAAGGAGATATATGAGAAAGAAATTTTTAAAACTCAAACGGAATTATGTATAAAAAGTTAAATTACCATTCTGTTCGTAAAACAATGAAATTAGAAAATCATTAAACGTTTGAAATTTCTGATTTCCTTTTCGAAATCATTCTAGTATAAAGCTGTTCTCAGTTTGTCAACATTGCCAGAAAATATTGTTCGAGGTTATCAATTGCAAAAAATGAACCTTTCGCGTGGCATGCGACTGATTTAATTTATATTTTTCACTAAAAACGGAAATGATTTGAACTACAGAGAAATCCCGATTTCACGTTTCTCAGAGGCCTGAATCAAATATAAAATACATAAACTATGGGAAAACGTCAATTCAAATCCAAAAACATAAAATATGGGAAAACGTAAAATACGGGAAATGTATAAAAAGCAAAAATCAGATAAGGAAACAAAAATAATAATAAAGGTTTCTACGATGACGCTTATAAAATGTAAAAATGCGATATTTTACGAAAAGAACGTTATTGTACACACCAGTTTAGATCATTCTAACACATTAAATAACGAATTCGGGCATTTAGGTTGAAAATAGTCAGTAATAATGAGTCATTGAATCCAAAGTAAATACTTCATCTTCCAGGATTGGAACACTTTGCAAAGTTTTTTCCAGGTCTTTATGATAATGAAAATAGTTTTTCACTATTATTAAGCTCTTAAATGCAGTATTGAAAGAAGAGACGAGTTGTGTTTCCTCTTCTTCTTGTTCACCTTCATTGGCGGCCGAAAAAGTCCATAAGGTCAGCTACGCATGGAGCAGAAGCGTTTCTGTTTTCATGGATTAACTTTCAACTGAGTGGATTATGTTTTAAATGCACAGAGGGGAACACTTTTCTTAATTTTAAAACATTTTTTCTCCTTTTTTTAATGTCCAAGGGAAAACGTAAAATGCGGGAAATTCATAAATAACAAACTTTCCATCCGGGCTAAATTAATATTATTAGTGTACGGAAAAACTGGGACCTGATGATAATAAACGTAAAATGTGGGGAAAACGTAGATTCGAGGGACGTAAAATCGGGGTTTCGCAATGAATACGATCAGCAAGCGTGAAGATAAATATTACCATGCAACAATTTTAACAATTTTCCAAAGCATTTTTTGAGAATATTCAAAGTTATTGAATTTTTTCCGCTTTTATGTCGTTTCGAACCACTGTGCGGCGTCCCTGTAGATAAAGTATGGCTCTCCGGGGCAAACATCTTGGGGAAGATTGCCTTTCGGGTCTCATTAAATCAATTTTAATTCAATTTAAAATTTAACAAAACTAGTTAGAGGCAAAAGTTGGACTTCAAAATCCGGACCTTATGCCCAATCTGCTTAGAAAACTAGACGTTATGTCCCAGCTGTCCAAAATCGGGACCTTCTGTCCGTGGAACTTATATCCGCTGCATCTTATGTCCGCTGATCTTTATGTCCGTCGGAGCTTTTGGACGTACGTGGATATTCTATCCGCGGACCTTTTAGTTTTGAACCTTCTGCCCGGAGTCCGGGCCCCTACTGAATCACGCCCCTAACGCATGATGTATCCCAAAATGCTCACAGATATGGGATGAATTTTTCCAGGGAAGTTCTTGAACATTTTTTCAAATACAGTGATTAGAGCCGATTCTTTGATGCGAGATTTTCCCATTTGGTGCTCAGCAAAATATTGAAAAGCTTCATTATTAATAAGTCCCTGATTATTTGCGACGTTATTTCAAAATTTCTCGGCGCCCCTGTAGAGGCTTCATGGCTCCTCTAGGAGGTGCACATTTGGGGAATATTTGCCTGGAACCTTAAACATTCGTCCCTAATGCATAATACGCCCAAAACCGCTAGCAGCTGTTGTTTCGCATTGGAACACTCTTTATATAGTGATTCAAAGCCGATTATCTAAGGCACGATTTCGTGAAATATTGAAACATTACATTATTATTTAATCCCTAATTATTAGAGACGTTATTGTAAAAGTCCTATTTATTTGCGATTGTGACCTTACTGCAAAATTTCGCGGTCGCCTGTAGAGGCTTCATGGCTTGCCGAAGAGGGGCACATACTGGAAATTATTACCTGTAACCTTACTAAAATACGCCCCTAATATACATTAATGCGTCCACAAGCGGTCACAGTAGTACTTTTGCCTGGGAACATTCTTTTGAAGGCAGTGATATGGAGCCAAGATTCTCCGGTGCAAGATTTTGCCATCAAGGGCCGCCGCGAAGCATTGAAAGGTTTCATTCTTTAAGAACCCAATTATTTGCGACAGTATTGGAAAAATTTGGCGGCGCCCTTGTAGAGGTTTTATGGCTCCCCGAGGAGGCGCTTTTTCTTCTTCTTCTTCTTTTTTTGTGAATTACTTTAAAAAAAAAAAAAAAACTTTTTTCCTCTTTCTGGAGACATCCCCCCCCCCCCAGGTGCCGCGACATCCTGCAGGATGTCGCGGCACCCAGTTTGAAACCCCTCGTACAATTAAAGCCCTCATCCCCTCATATGCAAACATATCGGATCGGGATTATTTCAAAAATTTTCAATTGGGCCTTGCAGACGCGTCAAGTTTATAACCCTCTTCTTTTTAGCATCTAGGGTTCCGCATCAGATTTACCATGTCGCAATGGCGAGGGGGCCGTACGACGTCAGGGCCCCCGAAGGGATTTACAACTATCCATGAAAGGGGATGAGGGCGAGTTCATGATCATATTATGTCTCACAGCCGAACGCACATAAAAGGCTATATGGGACTTTTCAGCGGAAAATGCTCGAAATGGAACTCCTTTCGACAAAAGTATTAGAAGCATCAAGTGGGGGGAGGGGGTGATGAAACAAATAGAAAATTCGCACGCATACAGGATGCCCCCCCCCCTTTCCAAAACTGAAGCGCCACTAGGTTTGCAAAAAAACAGAAGGTGTACAGTTTTGAGCGCGCAACAAATAAATCTTTTTTTTTTTGACAAACAACGATCCAAAAGGTTTGTGAGCACAAAAGAAAAAGAAAAGAAAAGAAATACAAAAGCGCACACATTCAAATGTGAAAAAAAAAAAGCGCACTGGGTCGACGGTGCAAATAAAATAAACAAAGTCACGCGAGTTTGACGGCGCAAGAAAAAAAAAAGAAAAAAGACGGGCCAGTCCGCGCCTGTTTTAAAACCTCCAAAAGTTTCTTCTCCAACTTATAAAAAACTCAGAGCCGATTTAAACCGGTCTCGTAATCAAAACTGTAACTGTAACTAAAAGTGGATGTCGCTTCGTTATTTACATTTCGTGCTACTAATATTTTGACACGTAAATGTGTTCATAATGGTAAAATTAAGATAAATATGTAGTTTAAGTTATTACTAATTTTTTAATAAATGGCTGCCCCTCCTGTAAGTAGTAGAAATCGTTGTTTCATTGCTTTATTGTTGTATCATTTCAAATTTCATTATTGCTTATGATTCCTGTGGCTTATATTTAGTTATTTCAAAAAATATTTTTTTTTTCATTTGATTGTGAAAACAGTTTCTCCATTTTCTTCTTTACCGATATTTGTTACTAACTTCGTTTTGAAAAAATGACTTGTGTAAAGTGCATGATTTTTTTTTTATTTTAATGAATTCTTTTTACATACGTTTTCCGGCATTGTTATAAATAATCATTACAACGTAAGTATGGCTTAAAGAATAAAGCTTTTATTTACTGAAAACCAAGCTAGATAAATTAACTAAGCTTTCTTTAAACATAAAATGACAAAAGAACAAAAGCTATTGTTGCCAATTAATTTAGTTAAAATCAGTATTGCCAAATAGCGTAAACAAGTATTATATTACATTCACCCCCTCCTAATTAATTTTTACAGTCTGTAACAAGATTGTAGCTCTCAGCCTGTTACATAGTCGGCCAGATAGGATGGTTGGCGCCTTTCTCTGGTAGAGCGAAAGACAACTTCATCATTCATTGATTCTGCGAAACTGTTGTGTGGCGTTCCTTTATGATATTCTGGAGAGCTGAGCGATAATGAAGATTTTTCCAATGTAGTATGTTGGGTCGCCTCTTCTGGTAGATCATCAGTCGGTTTGATATTCTGACGAAGTGGGGAAAGATGATTCGACTCATCGTCGCAAGTAGAGTCCTCATCCCCTCTTGGAGCTAAGTGTCTTAAAGAAACAGTGGTTTCGCGTCCGTCAGGATATTTTACATGAGCGTACTCAGGATTTGCTTCAATAAGCTGGACTTCTTGCACAACTGGCTCATACTTGTTGGCTCTTGCATGGTTTTTCAAAAGAACAGGACCAGGGCGGGAGAGCCAAGTAGGCAAAGACCGACCGTTGAATGATCTTCGGGCATGAATGAAAAGACGTTCGTGAGGTGTTGAGTTGGTGGCAGTGCACAGCAGAGAGCGAATTGAATGTAGTGCTTGCTGCAATACCTCCTCCCAACGTTCTATTGCAATATTTTTTTGATTTAACAGCAAGTTGTATGGTTTTCCAAATTATACCATTGTACCTTTCAACTTGACCATTACCTTGAGGGTTGTATGCCGTAGTACGGCTTGTAGCAATACCAAGCGAGGTCAAGAAGCTTTTCAGTTCACTGGACATAAATGATGACCCTCTATCCGTATGTATATAGGCAGGCATTCCGAAAACCGAGAAAAGGTTCTGGAGATGTGAAATAACTGTGGCAGCAGATACATCCGAACATGGAAACGCAAAAGGAAACCTGGTGAACTCATCCACAACCGTAAGGAGGAAACGGTTCCTTGATACAGCTGGTAAAGGTCCTTTGAAATCAATATTTAACCTTTCAAAAGGAGAAGTTGCTTTTATCAACTTGCCTTCGTCCCTGCAAAAACGAGGCTTTACTTCATTACAACATTTGCATGAGTTTATAACTCTTTTGATGTCTTCTAGAGAAAAAGGTAAGTTCTTTGCTCGCACCCAATGGTACATTCTCGTAATGCCAGGATGGCACAAAGAGTCATGCAACATATTCAAATCTACTTGAGGAACAGAGGCACCACTTACTCGCGAAAGAGCGTCGGCTGTTGCATTTTTGTTACCAGGTCGATAGATGATGTCATATTTAAAACATCCCAGTTCCAGTCTCCAACGCATAATCTTTTCATTTTTTATCTTACTATTATGATGCTGATCAAAAATAAAAGCAACTGATTTCTGATCAGTAAAAATCTCGAAGTGTCTACCGATCAGGTAATGTCGCCATGTTCTCAAAGACTCTACAATAGCATATGCCTCCTTTTCAATGATGGCATGCTTTCTTTCTGATGGGCTGAGGGTTCTGGAGAAGAATGCAATAGGTCGATTTGCTTGACTAAGTGTAGCCGAGATTGCGAATTCAGAGGCATCTGTTTCAACTCTGAACGGAATTTTATCCTCGATTGCAGCTAGTGAGGCATTGGTAATATCAGATTTTAGAGAGTTGAAAGCTGTCACAGCTTCCTTGGATAAAGGAAAAGGTCCATTGCTCAAGAGAGGGCGTATTTTTTCTGAGAAGCTGGCGATCCAGCGAGAGTAATGAGCGAACATCCCTAGAGCTCGCTGTAAAGAGGCCGTGTCTCTGGGCACAGGCATATCCATTAAGGGAGCCAATCTATCACGATCAGGTTTAATCTCCTTATTGCAAATGGTATAACCTAGTAACTTGATACATTTCACCGAGTATTGGGACTTTTCTTCATTTAGGGTTAAGTTGTACTTCTTTACTGCAGCTAAAAATCTCTGTAGGTTGTTATCATGTTCAGTTTGAGTTTTACCACAGACCGTTACATCATCTAAATAGGGGTAAACACCGTCTAGTTTTTCATTTGCGATAATCATATCAATTGTCCTCTGAAAACTGGCTACACCATTAGTGACCCCAAAAGGAACACGCAAGAATTGATAGAGTTTCCCACTCGCTTCGAAGGCAGTATACTGCTTCTCAGAGTCCTTGATTGGTACCTGATGGTAGGCGCTCCTCAGATCTATTGTGCTGAAGATTTCATATTTAGAGATTTCGGAAATTAATTCTTCAATCCTTGGGAGAGGGTAAGCGTCCAGAAGGGTAAACTTATTTATGGTTTGTGAGTAGTCTATTACCATGCGATTCTTATGAGTGTCTCCTTTGACAACAAATGCTTGAGCTCGCCAAGGGGAGTTACTGGGTTCTATAACGCCTTCGCTCATGAGCTTAATTATTTCAGAAGCAATGAACTGCTTGTCTTCATTGGTTTGCCTCCTGGGCTTAGTAGCGATAGGTTTACAGTCGGGTGTAAGGTTTGAAAACAACGAAACAGGTGGGACTAAGGCTACGGCCAGGGAGCATATACGTAAAGGAGGTCTCTCTCCTCTAAAGTCAATCTCTACCGACGAATGATCACTTAATACGTTGTGACCTACTAAAAAGTCTACACACAAGTTTCGCATGACTAATGCCTCCACATTGTTGTATTTATGACCTTGCATTTTGACTGAAACAGTACAACAACCAGAAACTTCCGTGGTCAACGACGAATTCGCCATGGTTATTTTTCCATAGTAAGGATTCACTTCTGCGCGGCATCTCTGAACATGCAACGCATTGATAAAACTTAAAGAGCTCCCAGTGTCTATCAGTGCATTTAGCTTCACTCCATTAATTTCCACTTGAGTGACCGATTTTTGAAGGCAATGGGGGAAGACAGAAGCAGAAGCGAGGAGGTAGGACGAAGCACTGGATTGTGGTGATTTGCCTTGTTGAAATGGGGAGGACTTACATGATCTCTGGAAATGTCCTTTTTTTCCACAATTTCGACATATCGAATCCTTTGCTGGGCAAGCACTCCGAGGGTGATAGTCATTCCCACAGAAATAACACCTCTTTGAGCGATTTGGGGTAACTGCTGCAAGCTGATGAGCATCGTCATCTTTAGAGCTCTCCGTAGTTGCCCCAGTTGTACAAGGGTTTTGTAAGAGGTAAGAAGCTGAGTGATGCTCAGCCAGCTCCAGAGCTCTGGCTTGATCAAACGCATTCTCCAGGGTGACAATGGAGTTCTCCAGCAGTCTTTCGCGAATGCGCGAGTTCTTGAGGCCACGAATGAAGGCATCTCTGACATACTCGCTTTTGTTCTGTTCTGCATTGACAGCTTTGAAACTACAGTCCTTGCTAAGTTGCTTGAGTGCTTGAAGGTATTCCTGTACTGACTCACCACTCTGCTGAGCTCTTGATGCCAGGCAGTGTCTCGCAAAAATTTCATTGCGCTTTGTTATGTACAAAGCATCTAAGACTGCTATGGCATCTGTATACTTTGTGCAATCATTGATATACATATAAACTGTTGCAGAGACATAATTGCATAATAGGGAAAGCTTGTTACCGTCTTGGATGTCCTTAATTTGCGAAATGAAGTTAGAAAAGGTTTGGCACCAGTGCTTCCACTTTGCCTCTGCGCCAACGCTTGTGGGATCCACGTCAAACCTTTCCGGTTTTAGTAATTGCTCCATTTAGTTGCTTGCTCAAATGTTATCAGTAAATAAAATTGTTATAAATAATCATTACAACGTAAGTATGGCTTAAAGAATAAAGCTTTTATTTACTGAAAACCAAGCTAGATAAATTAACTAAGCTTTCTTTAAACATAAAATGACAAAAGAACAAAAGCTATTGTTGCCAATTAATTTAGTTAAAATCAGTATTGCCAAATAGCGTAAACAAGTATTATATTACAGGCATATTAAGTAAAAATATGTTCAAGTAAAAAATATCACCTAAAAATGTTTCTTCTTAATATAGTTGTCTAATTTAGGATTGGTAGAGGCCGAGGTTTTTTTAGTTTAAACGTTTGTCTTCCCCTCTCCTTATTTTGGCCTTGTACCTTTCCAAAAACTTGCATTTGATGTAGGAGGTTACCTCCTCTATCCTAAGCAATAAATAAATAATTTTCAAAAGTGTAAACTATATTTAATGCAAAATATAATTTCCAATAAAAATTGGAATTAAAATCTTTCTTAGTGTCTTTCCTGTACTGCCTTGGGCTTTCTTTATTTCAGTGTATTTCTATTCTATTGTAATTAGTTTTCTATGTGTGTGATTCTACTATGGTAAGTGCTCGCGCCTTAGGGTTATGACTTAAAAAGTATTTGTTCCTGTGGTTGCAATTCATGAACCTTTGTCTTGATTCTTAAAAAACTGATATTGTACTTGTCATTAAAAGATGATAAGATTATAAGATGCTGTAGCAAGGAGCTGCTAAAAAAGTTGGACCTCATTATCATTCCTGATAAAAGAAAAATCAAATTTGATGATCTTTACTTAAAATTATGCGTGAGAACCTGGGGAAGAAATCTTCAATCCCCTGTTCTCTGTAATATTTCTCAGTGTGGCTGGGTCTTAGTGCAGTGATTGAACCACAGAACTTGGAGAAACATTGGGAATTTTGAGGATAAACAAGTTTCTCTGGGGGGGGGGGGACAAAGGGTGCAAATTCAATGGAAGTTTCAACAGAAAACAGCCAAATTAGACCCACCTTAAATGTAAATACAATTATTTCTCAAAGCCGTGATGGGGAGGGGGGGGATGAACCACCCTGACCCCCTAAATGACGGGCCAAGTCAGGCGGCAGTGGCAGCAAATCGAGTACAACTCACCACTCTACCCAATCAACGAACCAATTTGGGTGTGATTCATTATGCTGAAGGTCTTTAAATTCTGACTTTATATCAAATATTCTTGATCTGATTGTTTTTGCTATGAAAACCTTCTGAGTTTTCATGCTGGCAATAGTTTCTTGCAGCCTCTGTCACAAGTTTTCCACATTTCTTTACCGATTGAGTGTGGTATCAAATATTCAAATTATGGCAGAGCTTTGACTTTCAATGAAGTTCAATCCCTTCTCTTCGCATAATTGACAATGATAGTAGTCTGTGACTGAAAAATTGATTAATGAAAGCTTGAAGAATCTAATGTGATATACTACTGGCGGCTCACAAGTTTTGCTCATCTCTCTACCGATTGAGTGTGATATCAAATACTCGAGTTGTGGCTGGACATTGGCTTTCAAAGCATGTTAAACATCTGTTTTAATGCTTTACCAATTTTTCCATTATGTTAAAAAAACTCAGAACTCACTGTGTGTAGGTAGCAGCAAGTCGAGTTCTCTCCCCCTCTAAAGCCTACCCAATTTGTGTGTGATTTTTCTGTTGAAGGAAATTTCATATTTTCGTTGAAACTTCCATACCTTGAGCACAGAAAAATTTCAACAAGTGATCCAGAATTAGCTGTTAAGAATTCCTGAGTTCTCAATTATTCCATACTGTTAACTGTGCTAACTGGGTGATAGGACTTCATGTTTCCCAAATTAGTCCGACAAGCATAAAACAAACACTAGAAAAACTGTAGCTCCTGTTTGGTTTGGTATTAAGATGCATTACACCGTGAAAGATGGTCCGAAGCATATACTAAAGGTCATTCAAACAATAAGACATTTTCCGAATAACATAAAAAAAAATCCTTGATCCCGTCATTCATAGAAATTCACTCTTTTTTCATCCAGCGAATATGATGTGGGCATGATATTGGACTATGCACAGCACATTGGAGAATTAGGCAACAGGAGAATACTGAAAGTGAAATGAGCCACCAGTAGTACGTCACGTTAGATTTTTCAAGCTTTCTTCGATTAATTTTCAAGCCCTGATTATCCTGAACTTATTGACCGACTCAAGCGTAAGCTGATATCGCTACCATTGCTGTCAAATATGGCAATAAAAGACTTTGGACGTTATTGAAAGTCAAAGCCTTGCCATAACTTGATAGGGCAATTCCACCGTTACGGACGTAACAATCACAGACTTAAAACACTTATAATTTCAATTTGGTTTCATAAAAAGCTACAATTTCTTTTTCTGTTGCATAGTTTGGTGTTATTAATGCTATCAAAAATTTGGGTGCAGATTGCTTTATAACAAAATGTAACAAAAATTAAAAACTGCCTGTTATGGACGTAACTCAGAAAACAGCAAAATGTATACATTGTCATACAATTGCCAATATTCCTGTGAATTATTCATAGATTTCTAAAATTTTCTTTGAAATACTTGTTTTAGAGATTTCAAGCTTTCTAAAACCATAAAGTTTTCATGGATATTGTTTGTAAAATTTATGATAGAAATTTATATATTTGTTACGGACGTAACATGTCTGATATGCTAATTGCACAAAGTAAATAAAAGCTTATGTATACTAATAATTTTCGTTAAGAAAGTGTAATGGTCTAGATTAACACATTGTTTTGACCCTTTAAGTTATACTTTAATAGTTTTTAAAGATTTGGGGAAGTAATGAGCAGCCCTCGTGCATATGCCGCCATGTAAACAAATATAAAATATAAATTGGTGCGTCATAAAAAGTAAAATTATCCAAGGGGAAATTAAGCAAAACAAAAGTGGAATTATTCAGTTAAATTTTTTAACATGGAGGGAGAGGGGGGGGGGGGGCTTCTACAAGGGTGTACTTTAACAGTTTGAGAATTTTTTATGATTTTCTCTATCTCTCAACAAACATATTAACTGCCAAATTTCTTTTAAAGTTAACCTTTGTTTTTGATCGTTTTTTAATAGAATTGGCACGTTTTTGCCAAAGGTGGAAAAAAGTGTTCGAAACTGACTTCGGAAAAATGCATTTTGGCCAACATTTGCCTAAGTAACCTAAATCTTGCTTCAAAACTAAATGTGCTTTATCTGAGGATCAGATGTAGCTAGTTTAATATTTAGTACTTTTAACTCTAATCTAATTATGCTTTTTAATTTAATTTTTAAAACTATAAAATATTCAACGCATGAATGAAACAGCAATCTAAGTTTTATTTTTTTTGTAGAGCCTAAAAAGCAATAAAAAGTAACTCAGTAACTTTGGTTTTAAACTATTAAACAGGACAAATTTTTGTCTCTAAGTTAGTTTTCAAATAAAAAGTAAAATCAATTTGGTATGCTTTCAGAATCATAGAAGTTTGAAGAGAAAAACCTATAATTAATATCTGTAATATAAATGTTTTTGAAAAAAAAAAAAAACTATTTGAAAATTACACACAAAATGCTTCAGATTTCATCTCGTTAAATGATCAAGTAATTTTCACAAAAAATCTACTTGGAAAACTAATTTTTTGTGTCATAGTGCATTGATGAAGCAAAGTTTGAGAAATTAAGGAACCCTCTAGAATATTTTTATGCAGGTTATTAAGCGTTAATTGCTAATCTAGAATTATTAACACCAATTGAATTTATTGCATGATTTGGAGGACAAAAAATCTTACATTGAGAGGAACACCTCAGAGCAACAGTAGGATATCTTAGTGTTATTCCTAGGATTAGATGTCTTAATGTTGCTCTGAGGCAACGATGTGTATATTTCAATAATTTTAAAAAATGAAATTAAATATCCACTAATATTTATAAAATTTTGAAAATCACAGTATCAGAAGTTTTGTTATATCATATTACATGTCATACCCTATATTTTCATTGCCCATCGTGTACTTTTTTTCTTTTTAATTGGAAATATACATGTGTTATGGACGTAACGTACTGCTTTTTGTTACGACCGTAACATAAAATGTTACGTCTGAAACGCCATTTTTTTAAAAACCAAAGAAATTCTAATGTTTTAAACTATGGTAAGCAATTACTCTGATGAAATGCTAAAAGGACAAAAAAGGATTTCTTTTAATTTTGATTTTTTAAGAAGTAACAACTTTTGCTAAATTTTTGTTACGGACGTAACATTAAACTTCATTTTTTTAAAATTTAAATTGCCTAATTTTATTTTGTAAAAAAAAAAAAAAATAAATGCATGTTATTATAGTATTATGTTAATAGTTTAAGCTGTACTGCAATTAATTTTGTTTATTTTTATTTTGCTATTAGAAATAAGCGTTTGAAAATGGGGTATTTTTTTCTGATTGTTTTGAAGACCCGACTATCATACTTCCAACTAGGAAAAAAATTTATTATTTAATTTTTATTAAAAAAGCAATGCAATATTCTGAAAATACACATTTCAAGCTTTACAATGATGTATAATATAGCAAAATAACTGCAATATGAAATTTTGACCTACTGGTTTCACTTTTCATGGAATTGCCCTTGCCATAACTTGAATATTTGATATTGAGTATTTGATGTTGATTGATTTGGTAGGGTAGTGAACTGGACACCACTTGCTGCTATCCCACTCTGATCAGGTCCGTCATTTAAAGGGTCAAGAAGAGGTGGAGGGGGGTCCCCCCCCCATGGCTCTGAGAAATAAATCTGTATTTACATTAGGGAGGGCGTGATTTTTGCTGCTTTGCTGTTGCAACTTCCATTGAATTTGCATCCCCTGACCCCCTTACACCCCAACCCGGAAAAGTTTGAATTTGACGATCCTGCATGTCCCGAGGAGCCATTTCAGCATAAGAGAGATGTATGTAAGACATTAAAATGGATGTTTAGTAGTTTGTTGTTATAGCTTTTTATCAGCTTAAGAGTTTTTGAAATAATAGAACTAATAATAAATGGTATTTTAAGGCTTTCTGCACAAATTCAAATGATCAACAATGTGCCCCCAAGTTTTTTTCTATACATTTCGGTAACTATAAAGTAATTTTTTATACTATTAAAGATGAAGTAAATTATTTGAAAAATATATACGTCTTTAAAAATTGCTGTTTTTTTTCTTTTCAATTCTCTCTCAACTTAAGGGCTCTTGTGCGGTTTCAATTTTTTAAAAATAATTCTTAAATTATTTTCCCCATTGTTAGGATGCTAATGTGCAAGTTTTCCACGCTATTAGAAGTTGATTAGAAAAAAAAATGTGTTTTTCGACCCACCCTAAGGTACATACTCTGGAATAATTGCTCACGGTATGTTGTGTGCTGGATATTGTTTCTATCTGAAAAGGATTGTGTAGAGTCAAGAAAGTCTGATGTAAATAATGTTGATTCAGACGGATAGGTTCCATTTGTAAGAGCAAGAAACCCAACAAGTATGGCGTACCGTCCTATCAGAACTCATGCAAAAGAACAAAATTTGAATTAAAGATGTCAAAATTCGATTAAAGATAAGTGTCTAAGCAATGCTAGTTCATATAATAGGATATTATTATGAATGGGTTAAGATGCTATTGGTGAGATTAGTTTATATTCTTGTACAAGCTATGTTCAACATTAGATTTTCTTCAAGAAACCTGAGTGAGCATACTCCATTACAAAATTGGGAAATATTTTATCTTTTGCAATGTTTAATGGAATTCCCATGCTGTATATGATCTCATTTTGTACACCTTCATTCCTAAATGTACAATAGTACCTACTGTAAATACTGTGTGCTTTCATCTCAAACACGGCAGGAAGCCTGATTTTGATGGATGGTATTTTGAAATTACAACCATGAACTCTATTTTTAAGATGTATTATTACAATTGTTTTAATAGATAAAGGCCTAGTACTTTTCTTGTGTGAAGTGTGAAAAAAAAAAAAAAAAAAAAAAAAGAGAACTGTGTATCAGAAATATATAAATATTTGAATCTTAAGCTTATTTCAACTAGTAATATTTTGACTGCTTGAAATGTTAAATTTTAAGAATTTTCAATGTCATTGGTGGGTAATATTTTTTAGTAGTTGAACAAAAGGATTTTTATTTTTTTATTGTATCAAAAAGTTCATTGCATTTTACTGCAGGCTAAACATTTTTTAAAAAGTCATAACCCTATTGTGCCTTTTACTATTCCTCTTTTGTTGAAAGTTTGAGTTTTCCCTATTAAATCCTGCTCTTTGAAGTTTCTTTGCTATAAATTTCTGGACATTGTATCTTTGGCATTAATGAGAGGTATTCTTTTCAGATTGAAATTAAAACTGAAGATATTTCAGTTGAAGAAACTTCAGACAAATCATCAATTATAAAGTTTTGTCAATGGCTTTCCCAGGTATGCTAAGCAAATAGACAATTGTCTTACCTAGGGTTGCAGAGTCAGAATCGTGGAGGTGAGACTGATTTTGGAATAAAGGAGTCGGGGGATAACTGCTTTAAATTTCAAGAGTCTAAGTCGGTCATTTCGTCGGCAACTCGGCCAGGGCTACTGAGTAAGAATTGGAGTGGTAGAGTAGGAGTCAGATTAATTTTGGGGTGAAGGATTAGAGTCAAAAGCTCTAAAACTCCAGGAATCGGAGTAAGTCATTTTCCCTCCCGCTCTGCAGCCCTGTTTTTACCAGATATATTGACAGGATTTTACTCACATACCTAACAAAATCTAAATATTTTCTCCTTATCCTATATCTACAGATGATCCCTATATCTAGTTAACATTTTTTATTTCTAAACTTTTTACACTGCAAATCATTAGAATCTCTCAGAAATATTATGGGCAAAATGAATATTGTACTATATATGGGCAGAATAAATGTTGTATGTACAATATATAGAATGCAAAATGAACACGTAGTAGAATAGAGCAAGTATCAATCTTAAAATAGAGTTTATCTTGCATTTTAATTTTCAATTGCAATTTTTAACAATGTAAAAAAACTTAACATGGAGAATACTATCAATCTTTCTTAGAAACAATGATAATAATTTGAGCTTTTATGTAGGCTTTGAATTGGAAATGTATTAAAATGGGTCTAAGTCTGCTTTCACATTTAATGGTATTTGGTACTTGATATGATTGTCATAATTTTTGTAGTAACTTTATTGGGCAATGGGATGAAATTAGTGATGTTCCGGATATCCGTATCTGTATCCGCGGATATCTGAGGGAAAATAAAGATCTGTATCCGTGTCCGTTACTTTTTTTACGGATCTTAAACGGATCATTTCTATTCTAAAAGATTTTAAATATTTGAATAAAAGATTCTTAAATTCCATTTAAATAGGTTTTATTCCCTATTTAAATTATAAGGTATTTCAGAAGCCAATTTATACTCCCCCCCCCCTGTTGCAAAAAGGAAGGGGAAATAAGTTTTAAAAGTGTGTATCTTTGTGTCTTTTTGTGGCATCGTAGCTTCGTAGCTCCTAAACAGATGAACCGATTTTGATAGTTCATTTTCGTTCAAAAGGTGACTTGATCGAAAGTGTTCTTAGCTTGGCCTCGTTTTTGTGGAACTTTAATTACCGGAGATATTAATTAAAAACCGATTTAACATTTTTCACAGTTATGGTAGTAAAAATTTACCCATACGTTAAAAATATTGACCCTAATTGAAAGAACGAAGTTTTCTGCGTTTGATATTTATTTGAAACTTCCAACTTATATACAGTAGGAGCTATTACCATGTTAAGTAAATTTTAAATGCAATTCTAAGCCTTTATACGCGTGATTAGTAGCGATTTCATAGTCGGAAGATAAGGAGAAAAAGCTCAATGATTTAAAATTTTTACCTGCTGTCAGTTCATATTTGTTAAAAAATGTGTGTTCTGACCCACGAAATTCATCTTAATATGAGGTCGGCTCTCTGCAGGGTTGGCAAAAACCTGGGTTTTTTTAAAAAAGCCCATGGACCCAGGGTTTTTTTGGGTTTTTTTAAATAAAACCCAAAAAAAAAACCCAACTAAAGTTGGGTTTTTTAAAAGAAATGTGGGTTTTTTTTGTCTTTTTTTAAGGAAAATGTGGGGGTACTTGTAGCATATTGTAGCCTAAGTGTATAGATTGTCTTCGGTAAGTGCAAAAATTGTCTTCGGGTAAAAAAAGCTGGAAAACTAGTTAAAATTCAGCATATTCTGAAGAAAAGTATAAAAGACTACAAAACCCAAGAATGGTGAAGTTTCAGATTTTTTTTAGTTTTCATTATTACCAACAGTTAAGGCAAAGTTACTTCTCGAGTGATAAAATCTATTGTTCGTTTTTAATTACTACATTTTTTTTTCGCAGTTTACTTCATTGTATATAATTTTGTTATGCAAAACTACTGTAGAACCTCAAGTAGTTTAAATCAGTTTTTACTGAATTCCAGCTTAATCAACACATTTCTTTGAATTTAATGTTGCCTGTTTTTCTACTTCTGTGTTCTGTGTACAGAGTAAGAAATATTAAACTTTTTCGAAGATAATGAAAATACTGTACATCCTGTTCTGTTTTCTGTTGACCGTTTAAAAAACCTGTTAATTTCTAAAAATATACCTTGTGTTTATTCGAGATTTGTGACATGTTGGTTTGCAGAAAATAATTCACCTGAAAGCCTTTTAACTAGAGTAGTTTCCTCTGTACAATCTACAAATATTGAGAAAATCAGACGAGACAGGACTCAGTCAAGATAATTTGAGTTATTTATTGACCAGTTAAAGAAAAAAGTTAAAAATATTTATTTAAAATCTTTGAAGTATTTTTTAAATGCTGTTAAGTGTTAAGAAATACTATTAAAGTTCAAAAGTCATTTTTTGTGTTCATTGTCTGTGATGAAGAACAAATAAAAAAGAAATTTAAATTATGAAAGTATTTAAATTAATTTTTTTTAAACTTCTCAGAAAATTTAAAAAAACCCAAAAGTGGGCTAAATAATGGTTTTTTTTAAATGGGTTTTTTCAAAAAAACCCATTGGGTCCAATTCGGCCAACCCTGGCTCTCTGGGACATGTTTTGTTTTTTAATTTTTAATTTAATATTAGTTTTTGTTATTGATTTGGGGTTTCTGTTATTAAAAGTGAGACTAATTATCTATTTACCGTTTGTAAAAATGTTCCGGGCTCTGTATTTCGTCGGTCGGAGAAGTTCGGTGGAACGGGTCAGCGCTACATTTATGCTGAAATAAATTGGGAAAAAGTATTTCTAGCCTATCCAGTAGCAGCTTTACACTCTTGCTCCTGTATCCTATATCTACCGAGTAGAGATAATTTTTCACATTCCATCTAAGCATTAATGCAGCGGTGACTCGTTTCTTTCAACTCTCCCTCAATTTTAACAGAGATTTCTTTAAAGAGTAAATCATAGTCTTGATTATATTTTTGCCGCAGTTGACATTTTTTGAAGAAACTGCAATTATTCTGACGGGAATACCTTCCGTAACAAATTTTACTTTGATAATTGAATTGGGTAAAAAAAAATTTTGAGATCCGTATCCATATCCGCGGATCTTGACACTAATGATCCGGATCTGCGGATCTACATTTTTAACGATCCGGCACATCACTAGATGAAATGTTAACATTGAAAAATATTATTTAAAATATAATGTCATATCATAAGTTTATTTTATGTATAAATAAATGGTCGAGATTTTCAACTCAGACGTTTTTAGTTTCCATTCATGATTAGTGAATAACCTTAAAAATGTCAATGCACTATGGTTTAATAAGATTACAGTTAAAATACCCATCAAACAAGATAAGTATTATTGTGTAAAACTTTCAATGCATGAAAATAGAATACATTGTTTGCACAGTATTCGGCCGAGGCTAAATAGTAATCCATGTATTCTGCGACTAGCCTAAATATTTGTTGCATCACAAAATTAGAGAGATTAAAACAGGCTAATCTTGAGCCAGCCAATTGTTTTAGAAAAGACATTCTGCTAGATGCATGTTCTAAAATGTTCTCTAAGTGAGACTTTCAGCATAAATTCCTATTAAAGGTTACACACCGAGATAGACAAACCTACCAGTTCCATGGACTGTCTTCCAAATGAAAAGTTGGTGTCCGAGGGAGAAGGAAACTAAAACAGCTTCATCCAGATTAACTCTCAATTGGAATCACACCATTTCTTCAAACTCTAAAATTAGCTCAAAGTTAGATTCAGGGCAAGTCTGATATTTTGTACTGCTTGTCTGTTGGGGATTTGGTCCAAATCACTAGACCATCTGCATATTGACACTTTACCCCAGAGATTAATTTAAACTGAGATGCAAGTTAATCTAGATATGAAAAGGTTTGTAGGTAGATACTGAACCCGGAGGCAATCAAGTCTTAAATCGATTTAGAAAAGTCATTTCCGTACCTAACCTTACAGATACATTGACAGAGAAAATCACTGAACATTTGGAGCAGGTTATCCTCAGTGCCAAGTTTGTTAAGTTTTAGTAATAGATTATCCACCCAGACAGTGTCATATGCGGATTTCAAATTAATGAAATCCACAGTCGATACATGGCTTTTATCGAAGACATATTTGATAGCCTGACAAAGTGTTACCTGAGTTATTTCATGTCAAGTGACCTAAAAGTCCCCACTCGACCATCTCTGATTTGAATGAAATTTTATAGAGCCATAGAGATGCCTTTGAAACTAACCTATGCAAATTTTCAGCTTCCTAGATCCAAAACCTGAGTAACTAGGATCTCCGAAAAATATGATCCAAAAAGGTGGATTAGCTTTTTGTGCCAACAGGCAAGAAAATGCCAACAGAAAAATATTCTGTTCTGCAAGCAGACTGATATATCAGACAGAACAAGATACTTTTCTTTTTTTATCATATTTAATTTGCAAAATAACTTTTTAAAAGATAATTAAAAACCTATTTCTGACTAATAACAGTTCCCCAAAATCCCTATTAGTCTGCGTTCAGGGCATTCACCATTGTTTTTATTTATTGTAGAGCGAGACTTTCTTGCAAACGACAAAAAGTATTTCAAGCTCATTTTTTTACGCTTATCTGAAAGAACACCATCGTAATAAAAAAACCCATTTTTATAGGAAAAAATATGTTTTTCTCTAATGATGCCAATGAAAAGGAGATGCAAAGTGACAAACGTGACCTACAGCGCATCGAAAATAGGCTATTTTTCTTGTGAATGATTTTCACAGCCACTTTGGTTGCCAATATCTTTTAGAAAATCAATATTTACGCTCTGCAACTATAATCTATTAAAACCATGTATATTGACAATAGAATTTTCAAAATACGAGCTTTTGATTCATTTTGTTCAGAATTTATGACATTCTAAAATCCAGGAAAAAGTTTATCCACTAACAACCAAACATACTTATACAAACATACTAAACGTACTTTGAGCACCTTAAATTTCAGGCTTCCAGTGTAATAAAATTTTTTGTAAGCTTTGTCTAAATATGGCAATGTGGCACAAAAAGCTGATCTGCCATTTTGGATTACATTTTCTGGAGATCCTAGATCCTCAGGGTTTGGACTAGGGAGCTGAAAACTAGCATAGGTTAGATTCAAAGGCATCTCTATGCCTCTATACAATTTCATCGAAATTGGAGATGGTCGAGTAGGGACGATATGAAAAATTTAGGTCAGTTGATGTGGAATGACTAACCTGTTGATTGGTAGATCTGTATTGCTTGAAACCAGTCTGTTCTTCTGCAAGGCAATTGTTAATTTTATAGTTCCAGTTGAGTTTTTTTTGTAAGAATTCATTCCCTGATTTTTCCCATTGTGTTAGTTAGAGATGGGTCTGTAGCTTTATTATAAAATCTTCAACAACAGTAACTCTTCTCTGTAGGGAGGAATCATTGTCAGAGTTCCAAACCATGTTAAAAAACTTCGAAAGAGTATTTTTCTCACATTAGCTCAGCTGTTGTAGGAATGCAGAATGTATCTTGATAGCATTTTGGACAGAGCAAGCTGGAACCTTGACCCTTCAGCCACGGAAGCGTTTTCAGGGTGCACCGCAAGGAGGCAGTCTACATCTCTTATCTAAAGTATTAACCATTAAATAGTTAGGAAAAAAGTATTTCATTAATTTTTTTAACTTTTTAATAGTACTAATGTACTACTTGCTGTTTTTCATCAGAAAAGCAGTTATTATACTTATCTTCTATCCTTTCAGCTACATCAGCATATGCTGGATACTTGGACGCCGTTTATATTTTCAAGGTGGACAACTACTGCTCTGGTGTTAATTATCTACTTGATAAGAGTTTTTTATTTAAAGGTAAATTTTAATTTCAAGATACAAGTTATAAAAATACAGGGAAAAAAACCCACATTACATTTTACATTATGAAGTATTCCTAGATTATGGTAGATATTTCTTCTATAAAGCTGGTTGTAAGATTCCTAAAGCACAAATCATTGCCAAGATCATTAATAATTAACGTTCATAAATTTTGATTCCATTCTTTTCTGAATTTTTTTTTCATATTTTTCAGTGTACAGTCTTGGGGAAATTGATGTCCATTAAACATCTATGAAACTTTATTTCTAGAGATTTGAAAATTTGTGTCTTTTATATCCAGATTCTTATGTATTGTTTCATATTTTTTAGCCAATATTATATTTTGCATTTTCACATTAAAAAAGGAAAAACAAAACCAAAAAAGATGAAACACCATAAATAAATTCCCAATGTAAGCAAGATGGGAGATTATAATCAAATGCTTAAAAATGAGTTTTAGGATATTTTTCTGTTCACACTTGAAGTTCTGTCATTCAGATATTTTTTGGACCATAAACCTTTGGAAAAAAAAAAGATGTGCAGTACCGTTTTTTGAAGGAAACATTTGATTAATAGTGCCAATTGAAACTAAACATTTCATTCAAAAATCATGAGGCATCCCATGTGTTGATTGCCCTGTTGAGAGAGATAGACTCCAACTCAGCGATGCAGTGTTTGCAAATTCCTTAAAGGGGGTACAGTTAACCCTCATTTATCGCGGTTAATTCGTTCCAGACTTCACCGCAATAACTGAATTTCCGCGAAGTAGGATTCTATATTTATAAACCGGTTATTTTCCTAGTTAGAGGGCATAAAACTTACTGACGACAATTAAAATAGGTTTTTATTTTAACATAGTTAGAGCCAACTATGTTAAAAACCTATTATTGCACAAAATATTAGAAAACGAAATATATTATACATTATCGATACCACATTGTTGATTATTGGGAAATAAAGTACACAGACACACACATGCAGTTCTTACACGCTACTACTAACCTATGAAAATAGCTCAACTTGTTCAATAATGAATTAACTTCCAGTTAGTGACCGTATGTACCCCGCTTTCTTTCTCTACATTTATCCTCATCAAAGGTATTACTCATACAGTTTAAAAAGCTAGTACGTCGTTGAACACCATTTACAGATGTATTTATCCCCTAGTAATAATACAGTGATTTATACTTTGCAGTTAGTGTTTAAGGTTAAATTGAGATAAACTTTCTTCCGTGATTTTAAACCTCCACTCCCTCAACTACAGTCCCTCAGAAGAGCTTACCTTACTTAAAAGACATAATTTTTTATTCTCTTGAAAAAAAAGTTTACACGAGAGCATAAAAAAGGCTCATTGCTATAATTGAAAAAAAAGAGAAAAAACTGCATTGTAGTGAAACCTCGATAGTTGAAGCGCGAAGTAGCAAGGAACGACTGTATTCTAGTCTAAAGGCTTGATTTTAAGGTGATTTTATGGGCGTAATAAAAAACAAGAAGTTCCGTCTAGAACTAAACGAGCCTACTTTCCCGTATACCCATACTACTTTCCAGTACCTGATCAATATTCTCAAAAATAGCTAAAATCGCAAATTGTTTCAAACATGTTTTTTTAATATCTTAAGCTGATTTCTAGGAATAAAATATTCCTCACTCA
Source organism: Uloborus diversus (assembly GCF_026930045.1). Classification (NCBI taxonomy): domain Eukaryota; kingdom Metazoa; phylum Arthropoda; class Arachnida; order Araneae; family Uloboridae; genus Uloborus; species Uloborus diversus. The sequence continues at coordinate 63,334,705 of NC_072731.1, read as the reverse complement.
TCTATTAAAAAAAAAAAAAAAAAAAAAAACGAACAAATAAAATAGCAGCACCTTTTAAACAAAGCAGCTAATACACTTTTTCCACTAAAAAAAATTCTTTCACAGATTTAAAAACGAAAAAATAATAATTAAAATTAATAAGCTTATTAAAATAACAGGGGTCTGTCCAAGATTTTTCACAGGGTCCGTTTTTTGTGAAAAATTAAATAATTTTGTGAAAAATGAATAAATTTTGTGAAAAATAATTAATTTCGCAAAAAAAAAAAAAAAAAAAAAAAAAAATTGTCAAAACAAAATTTTATAATTTAGAGATGGCACAAACTGCATCAATTAAACTTAAAGTTGAGTGTTTTCCTCTTCTATGTCGAGAATATCATTCTGGAGTGTTTTTCTGATATTTGGCGGGGGGGGGGGGGGGTCATCGCTCTCTCAAGTATCAATATTTATCTACCATTCTACATTTTGTTAAATTATACTACAAATATTTCTATCCAGTATTTGAAATAATTGTAACAAAAAAAACATTAATAAATAAAATTCAGAATATGGTTCAGCATTTAACTTTGTAACTCAAGACACTCTTAAAAAGCACAGAATTTCGTTTAAAACGTATAAATTCCGTGATTTTAACAAAAATAAAAAGTCATTTTAATTGTTTACCTCTTAACAAAGCGTAATAAACATCCAAAATTCGAAAAATCGGATTCCGATAGCGGATGCAAAGAGATCGCAATTCTCAAAGTGAAGGCATCAAAAGTATAAAAAGGACTTGTAAAAGAAATATTTTTGATAAAATTATTTTAAAATTGCATTTTAGAGTCCTATAATAAACATTTCATTAACATCTGTGGACCCAGTTGAAGCAAAAAAAAAAAAAAAAATAAATAAATAAATGAAATAAAATAAACCCTCTATTCCGCATTTTAATTTTTGACTCACAACAGAAAATGGAATTTTGCTTTAAAAACTTTAAATGAGAGTTCTAACAGAAATAAAGAGACTTTTCATTTATTTGCATCCTAATAAAGCGAAGTTAGCTCGAAAAAAGAACAAAATATGACTCTTATATCAGATTTAAAGGATTGCATTTTTCAAAATGTAGACATCTAAAGAAAAAAAACGGTAATTAAAAGAGTTTATTTAAAATTAATCATCCTTGTTAGCATCGAAAAATCAAAACCCATATAATTTTCTCCCGAAATAACAATTAAACATCGCACTGCACTGTAAAAACGCAAATATTGACAAGCTAGTAAAATGAGAATATTTTCTAATCAAGTCATTATAAAGGTTCAACGCCAGATGCTAAGTGGTGATAATTTTGAAGTTGGTAACCCTATCTGAAGCGATCATATTTTTTCCCCACCCTTACTATGCTTTTGCAGTTCTAAGTTCATTTTGCAGATATATATTATTATTGTTTATTAAATCATGAGTGGGGAGAAAAGTGCTTACCAATGCCTTTTCAGAAAAGTTTACAACAACACCGCTGCTAATTAGCTGTGATAAAACAAACAAACAACCATTATATTTATTTGGCGGGTAGCAATTATTTATCGCTTGCAGGAGCATCGCAAGAGTGCCGATTTTTTTCTTTCAAAATTAGCCGATTTTGTATAAGCTGATCCCTCTAATATGACTTCAAAAAAGGTTCCAAAAATTATCGGTTTAATACACAGAAATATGCATTGTTTTGCTTTCAGATTTGCTCTTTCAATTAACAATTTGTGAAAGATCCGATCTTGTTTATCAGAATTTTGTGAAGGGTCCGTTTTGTTTGATCGGGATTTTGTGAAAGGTCCGTTTTGTTTGATTGGGATTTTGTGATAGGTCCGTTTTGGTTGATTGGATTTTTGTAAAGGTTCCGTTAACGGACCCAAATATCCTCTGGCCAGACCCCTGAATAAATACACCATATCAACAAAAACAAAAAAATCGTTTCTTTTTCCCCTGTTGCCAAAAATCTTATATATTTAAACGAGCAATTCTTGTGGGTATGTATATATTTCGTATCTCGAAAACCGTTCTAACGGTTTTGATGAAATTTTGGATTTAATTGTAAATTAGCATTCTAAGTTGATCTACATCAGTGTTTTTTCTGTAAAAATGCAATTTTTTACAAAAAAAGGTTTTTTTAATACAAAGTCTAATTGAGTTAAGCCTTGAAGTAAACTGTGAATTGACACATCAGGCAGACAATTTGCAACCATAACAGTGAAAATTTGTTTCTTCTCGCTTTAAAGTTTTAAACTTGCTTAGGGTTGGGAGGCTTGGCTGATATTGGCCACTTTGGCTAATTTCAAACACACTTGGCTGAAAACAAATTCAAAAGCATTTTGTAAGTCGATGTAAGGCTTTTTTCTTTTTTAAGTGAAACTATTGCTTGACCATCCTACTTTATTTTATTTATTTATTTTCTTTCTACACTTCAAATAGTTTAACATGTTTTTTAAATCACGCATCTAAATTTTATTTCGAAGAAACGTATAACTTGAGACTGTTTATGTTTTGTTAAGACAGTTGTTATCATTTGTTGGAATGGTTTGTGGATCATCAGTTTTGATGGATATCATGCTGTATGTAGCATTTTCTGGCATAAAGTGACCAACTCAGGGGCGCCGACTTGCAAAAATTATTGAGGGGGCTAGATTGCACCGGTGATCCATTCAGATTTTTTGAACCTTGAAAATGCCAATTTACATATTTTCTGGTGTATATGATTTATACAAACAAACAATATGTGACATGGCGTTTTCAAAGTCAATCTTAGATTTTGTATACAAATTTTCTGGTTCCATTAGATCATGTCACTTGTCTTCAATGTGGGACATTTTTACAGTTCTATTTTGGGGAAAGTTGTGCAGTTCTGTGACTAGGCATTGATATAAGGTAGAGCTTGACTTGCATGGAAGGGCACTCCCAGTGCGCTTAAATGCAAAAAAATATTGGGAGGGTGGGGGACATACCGCGGGTTTAACCCTGGGTAATTTTCTAAATTGGAGATGGAAAAAGTAAGTTTTACAGTTTTTTAAGCATTTTAGAGTAATGTATTATCAACATTAGAACCCCGAAAACTCTACTCTCGCTAACTCGACACATGTTTTGACTTTAAAACACACACACAAAAAAAAACCCCTCATGTACGGTATTTTCGTAAAAAGTTAATTTAATTTATAGTATAATAATTTTGTTTTTAGACTATTACAGAATAGTGAATATATATATATATATATATATATATATATATATATATATATATATATATATATATATATATATATATATATATATATATATAAAGATTGAAATTATATTAAAATAAATCTTAAACGATCATTAAAAAAATAAAGCATAAGATTGCTGTCGCACTTTGATTAATAAGTGAAATAGCTAATTTAAACTTGCTTTTAATAAGGCTCAGAGTTCATTAAATAAAAATAATATCCCACAGTTAATTTGTTTAATAAAGTTAATATAATATGTAAATAGCAGGTTTTTATAGGGTCTTATACACTAAAAATATTTAAGTATTTGAAAATAACTAATGCAGTACTATAGTAATACAGTAATAAAATAGTACTACTATTTTGAAATTTTAAATCTAACATTCTGTATGTAGTTAATTCTCTATTTTACTGAGATTTTTAAGATTGCTTTAAATACCAATATTAGAGGTGTCAAATGTCGACCGCCTGACTAGATTACCGAATTTGAAGTCGTCGACGACTGGTCGAATATCCAATTCATCCAAAATATCTCGGTGGTTAAGAACAGCCCAGTTGTTCAATCGCTTCTGCCCCATTGTTAATCGGACAGACTATCCGCAGGTTCGCACACTGGGACAAATTCTAAGTGCTCGCAGCACCGTAACACTATTATTATTCACACCACTCGTTTTCAGTTGACATACTTTTTATCGTAAAAATTATTTGTTGTAACTCATTACTGAATGTATTTTACAAGGTAACTATCCTCAAAGAAGGAAAACAAAAAATACTGGGACAAATTTGCGAGTTTAGAAAGTATTATTAAATAACTAATAATTTTCTTAAAATATTGGGGGGGCTCTGCCCCCTCAAAAATTTTTTTAAGGGGCCTCGGGCCCCCTCAGGCCCCATGGAGTCGGTGCCACTGGACCAACTACACTAAAAGTACTTATTCAAAAAGAAAATCTCGATTGGGATAAAATAGCGAAACGCATCATAGTATGAAAGGAAGTAATCCGTTAAAAAACCGTTTTCACCACAGCAAAACTGGCTCCAAGGTCACAATATTTTAATTACTGACAAGAAAATTGTATTGTGGAAACAAATGTGACAGATAGTTAAAAGAAAAATGTTGATTTAATTACATTCAGAATCTTCTTTGTTTGGTACTTTAGTGTTATAAGGTCAAGTGCTTAATATTTCGTTAATGTGAAGCTTTTCAAGCATATTTGGAAAAGTATTGAACCTTAGAAAAACACGAGCTGACAAAAAATAATTCTTTTAAAACCGAGCGAGTCTTGGTCGTCCAGGTACTAATTTTTTAAATGAATTAATGCAGTTACCAAAATAAATAAAAACAATAAAATGTCAACTTAAATAATTTTCATAATCAAAAAAAAAAAAATAAAAAAAATTGTCTGCGCATGTCTTTATGTAGAAACATAAATAACTTCGAGTTTATTCTGCGAAAACTGGGTACCTAAATTAAAAATTTAGCATTAAAATAAAAACAAGTCATATCAACAATAAGTATTTCATAGTTGACCATAGCTTCGGAGTCGGAGTCAATCTCATTTTGAGATAAAGGAGTCGGAGTCGAATATCCAAGAGTCAGTCATTTGTCCTCCGTGTATAAATTTTTGCCAAAGCTACGAAGTCAGAGTCGAAGTCAGGGAGTTGGAGTCAGGTGCCCCTAAATTCTCGGAGTCTGGAGTTTGGCGTCAAGAGCTATTTCCAACAAAATTTGTTTGAAGTAAATCCGCCTTCAAGTACGGAATCTACATTGACTTTCAGTTTCCCCGTAGGCGCTAATGTTAAGTTTTTTTTTGAACTGTTCAAAATTGAATAAAAAATAGTTCAAATCAAAACGTGAAATATGGGAATGAGGTGTCCTCGCTGAGATCTTTCGAACAAAAAAAAGTTTTTTTGAATCGGACTGTTCATTTAAAAAGTTATTGGGGGGGGGGGGGGGACAGACCGACAGACATTTTCCCCCATCTCAATACCCTACTTTCCAATTTTTAATTTTTCGATATTTATTTAATTATTTTATTTATTTATGACTTTTTTTTGTCTTTCGCAATATTTTTAAGATGCATTAAACCTTCTTTCATGCTTTTTTCTTCTTTTTCTGACTTTTACTGGGAAAGTAGGCTAAAAAAACTGTAGCTGAATTTACTATCCATTTCTATCTGTTTTTTATTCATACTTTAAAAGTTTAAAAATGCACAATAGTTGAAAAAAAATTCAAAATATATAGTTGGTTGAGGCTGGCAGGGTGGGGGACTCTAAAAAAAAAGGGAATCCCCTGATTGATGTGATTCCAATTCTCCAGGTGATCTGAAATATAAATTTAAGGTTAATTCTTGCTAAACAAGGATGTAGAATTGTCTGGACGTAGCCGACTTGAAAATATTTTTTTTTCCACAAAAAGGCGGCTTTTTGAAAAAAAAAGTTCATTTTTTGGCTCCTTTTTTAAACTTTGGTATTTTTTTAAAAATAATAAACATAAAAAATTACAAAAACCCTATGTGGAGACAATTTTGATAGTACTAAGAAAGTCTACCAAATTTTAAGTAAATCAGTGCGTTAGAACTTGAGATATCTTGTTAACCATATTAAAAAAAACTAGTTTCGAGAAAAATGCGTTTAAAGTTTGCAGTCTCATTTCAGCAAAAGAGTTTATTTTAATAAAATTAACTGTATCTCCATAAATAATTTGAATTTCCATAAATCCTCTTAAAACTTATTCTTAAAGGTCTAAAGTTTGGGAACATGCAGGGGGAAAAAATTTAGTTTTTTGAGTGTCTAGGCCAGAATACCACCTTAAGTACCTATAACAACACCAATGTAAATATGGGTCCTTTGTCAGGTTTACATAAATATGTCAATTTTTCAGGCAAAAAACTCATTAAAAATATTTTTGTAAAATGATTGGCATTGTGGAAAATTTTCTTTTTTGCATTATGTTTAATACAATCTTTTCAAAATTGCTTGAAAAAATTAGTTTTCTGCTTAAAATTCCTCAATTTGAAAAGTTAATGTTTCAAAAAATATTAAATTTGCTTCAATATGTTTTTTTTTTCTCTTTTCTTTATTTATTTTTTCTTTTTTGCAGGGGTCGAAGTAGTCCTATATATCCTATATTTCCTATATTTTCAAAAAAAGCATCAAAATCGTCCTATATTTCCTATATTTTTCAAAAATGTCCTATATTTCCTATATTTCCGTTTTATGCCATATATATCTTTTAAAAAGAACGGTAAATAAACTTTCGGACATCGGATTTTTCGCTGAAAGTACGTGCCCAAACGAATTTCAAATTAAAAACCTCAACTGACTAAATTCTGCGACAGGCATCTTCTCTCATTGGCTACAGCAATGTGACGTCACTCTATAGTGGGTGGAGTTTCGAGAACTAATGCTGAAGTTGGTTTTAGAATTTTGCATTTGGGGGGGGGGGGGGAGGCAACAGCCGGTTTGTTTTGTTTACCATCATGGTTTTCTGTGGTATATTTTTGCGTTCAATGCCTTTTCTGATCGGAATGTTCTAATTTTCTTTTTGCAATCTTTTCTTTTTGTAGAATTTTGGAATCGTGGAATGGTTAGTTCCTTATGAAGTTGAAACGTAGTTTGTTGTAATAAGTGGAATTATAATAGCGAAATCGCATCGCTTAACAACATTTCGTGTGGAGTTGTTGAACCAGGAGGACATTAATTCTACAAATTTTGGTGCATGGTGCACTAAAGGAAAAGATGATTTCATCGCTTTTTGCCATTTTTGCAACTGTTCAGTGCCAGTTGGGCAAGCAATAGTGGATTTTCGCAATTGAGGCAGCATGCTAAAACATTCAAGCATAAAGAAAACTCTGAAAAACATCAGAAGGATCCTTCTCAAGCTCTGTTTGTTCTTAATACAAGTCGTAAAGGGTTCAGTTTAGATACAAAATCTAAGAGCAGTGGAATTAGTACTTGGGTCATGAGTGAGGAAGAAAAAATAAAAATTATCTTTCTTCAAATTTTGTTTAGTTATTTAGTCTATAAAGTACACTTTTTTCAAAAAAATTTCTTTCAACTACAGAAAAATCGTTATAGATGTAAAATATTTTGTTTGAGATTTTTTTAAACAAAATCATTAATAAGAATAACTGAATAATATATGATATGTATTATTTCTTTTTTCGTAGCAAAATTATTAATATAATGTGTCCTATATTTGTCCTATATTTTTTGTGGAAAATGTCCTATATGTGACAAGTCGGTCACTTCTACCCCTGTTTTTGTGAATTAGTTTTTGATATGATGGATTTATGAATTTTTATGTGGCAATAATCTTTTCAACATTTAACTCTTTTGAAGAAAAACCACTTGAAAGCCCATGTTAAATTTTTCATTATGCATTGAAGTAGATGTCTCCTTATCAAAATAATAGAATCATTATTAATTCAAGAAATATTGAAGTATTGATCATAATCATAAAACTGATTTTGTATTTTATGCAAAAGAATTATTAAATGTAAAATAATTACATGTGCATAAACTGCCTATTGAGGGGGGGGGGGGGAATATGAAAGACATACATATTTTTCTTATTGAATAATATTCTTTTTTGAATATTAAATTGACTGAAGATCTCCGAGCAGTTATTTTGTCATATATATCGTTCATAACAAGGTTTTATTTGGCAATGCTTTTACATTATATGTGTGTACTATTGTTAGAAGTTTTTGATGTCGTAAAACCATATGATTAAGTTTTTTCATTATTTTAAAAATAAAATCTCTATTAAAAACATTCTTTTTCCTCACATTTGTTTTTGTAATAAATGACTTATATTTTGAATCAAGTTTAATAACGTATTATTTTGTATGTTTTAGGGGTGGTTCATTATAACATATGCCTTGGGTATTTATCATCTTAGTTTATTCATTGCATTCCTTTCTCCCAAAATTGATCCTGCTCATGAAGGTTATGGTAATTATTTAATTTTTATATTTATTGTAGTCAATTTTTCTGGTCTAATTTTCTATTTTAATGTGGACTTATGCTTAGTCAAGTCTGCTTAGAAGTTCATGTAAAGTGAACATTATGCATGTTATTAAAGTTTCACAACTACATTGGGGTAACTTAAATAAAAACATGTTAAAAATGGTAACCTAGACTTTTCAATCTAGGCCTAGAATACTTACTGTAAGTTTTATTATGATGCCTTCATTAAAATTCCTGAGGCTCAAAACTGTTTTCTTTTCCACATAATAATCCCTTTTCCAAATTTGAGGTTTTTAAAAATCCATTTTTCAATACCTGGTCCTCCCCCCCCCCCCCTCCCTCCCGCTTTTTTTGAAACATTCAATTTTATTTTGAATTTTCCCTGAAATCTCTTTTATTCATTTACATTTTTTTTTTGCTAAAAACATTGTGTTGTTCACACCTTTGCCACAATAAATTGTAAGTTTTGATTCAAATAGGGCACCACAGCTTAGTTGAAAGCAATAAGTTCGTTCAACATCGTTTCTTGTTCTAGGCAAAAGTATTTTCATAAAATTTTTTTTAAAGCGGATTAATCTGTGAAAATTTGCCAATTATAGAAAATCATCAAAGCGGCTGATTACTGCCTGTTAATCAGGATATTCCTAGTTTTTTCCTTTTAAAGTTTAGCTAAAATCCTTTTTATTTTTTGGCATGAAGGTCCCTTTCCCCCCTAAGAACATTATCTGCTAGGACTAAGAACCCTGAAATTGTTAATACAGTCAAACCTGGTTAAGACAAACCTATAGAGACCTTTAAATTTAATTTGTCTTAACCGGGGATTGCCTTATCCGAAAAACAGTATGTATCGCATGAAATAGTTTTGGCATTTTAAAAGCATTAGTTGAACAATAAAATTGATTAAGTCAGTTGTTTTAGCATTTCATATGTAAGAATTTAATAAATACCTTTGTACTTGAAAAGTAAAATAAGATATAACAACATTATGTCATACAAAATTTGCAGATTACTGTAAATTTTTTGTAATATGCAAATTTTATGCAAATAAAATGTTGTTATCTCGTATTTTAAATTCACTTGATTCAGTCAAACAAAGCAAATATATAGGAAAATTTTACTTGATAGTAAAATAAACTGAATATATCCTAAAATTCTCTGAAAGGTCGAGCATTAAAGGTTACTCTAAGTATAGAGTAGCAAGAGTTCTCAGACTGTTTTGATACGTGATGAAATACGAGGTCTGATCGAAAAGTTGCAGGACTTTTGAAATTGCGCGGGAACAGAGAGTGCTAGAGACTTCCGGTTGGCAGCATTGTTTAGAGTAAGTCTTCCCGAGCACAGCTGTTGTTTCATAATATTGATAACCTTCTCCAAACGGAAGTTAAGCTGTTTTACTGAAGCCACTTCTTTGTTTCTAGCTTTTTCGTAATGGACAGGAAAGTAGAGCAGCGCGTTTGCGTCAAATTTTGCGTGAAATTGGGCAAATAATTCATGAAAACTTTCCAAATGCTTCAGGACGCTTTCGGTGATGAAGTGATGAGTCGTTCACGGTGTCATGAGTGGTTCAAACGGTTCAAGGATGGCAGAACTTCAACGACAGATGACCCTCGTTCAGGAAGGCCTTCAACTTCAACTGACAATGCTCAAGTGGCCAAAGTGAATGCCCTAGTGCGTTCCAATCAACGTTTAACAATTCGAGAGATGGCAGAGGAGTGCCACATTTCATTTGGGTCATGTCAAGAGATCCTGACCGAAAAATTGGAGATGAGAAGGGTTGCAGCCAAATTTGTTCCACGTCTGATGACAGAGGATCAAAAAGTGCACCGCCTGGAGATTTGTCAGGAGCTCTTGCAAATGGCCAGTTCCGACGAAAACTTCTTGAAAACCATCATCACAGGTGACGAGAGTTGGGTTTATGGCTACGACATGGAAACGAAGGTGCAGTCATCCCAGTGGAAGTCAAAAGGCTCACCAAGACCCAAAAAAGCTCGTCAGGTGAGATCAAACGTCAAAGTGATGATCACTGTTTTCTTTGATTCGACAGGTGTGATCCATCATGAATTCCTCGCACAAGGTGAAACAGTCAACAGATTTCGCTACCTTGACACCCTGAGAACTTTGCATCAAAAAATTAGGCAGAAGAGGCCTGAATTGTGGGCGACAGGCAAGTGGTTTCTCCACCATGACAACGCACCCTGTCACACCGCCCTCCTCATCCGTGATTTTTTGGCCAAAAACAACATGACAACCCTTCCCTAGCCCCCCTATTCACCTGATCTGGCCCCCTGTGACTTCTGGCTGTTCCCCAAGCTGAAGTACCTGATGAAAGGACAGCGATTTCAGACGATAGAAGAGATTAAAGAAAAAAAATTGGTTCATTTCATTTCTTGGTGTTCCCCCCCTCCCCCTTCCATTCTGCTTTTCCTTTCTTGCAGTTCACAGTTACTGACATTTTCTTTTTGTTTAAGCTTTGGCTTAATCTTTGTCCAATTGAATTCTTTCTTTCAGTCTTACTGTACCTCAGAGAGAGCTCCTGGCCTCTGTTTGCATTCATATTGGTTCCTTACTGGTTTATAATAATTTTCATTGATGTGTGGCTAATCCGCTATTTTTATCTTTTAAGCTGTATGCTTATCTGCTCTTGGTTTTTGTCGGATGTCTTTTCATCCATAAGCTCATTACTTTTTGCAGTGAAAAAGGCATTCCCTGTAACGCTGAAACATGTGTCTGCAGTAATTTGCGAACTTGTGCTTTTCTGACATTTATTTCTTACTCTACTGTTCAGCATCAAGGTATTTATCTTATAAGAGCTGTAGTTAAAACTTGTTTTACTGCCAATTGCAGATAGTGCCCATTTTCTTAACCACCTTGCAGTTAATGACGAGATATCTCGTCCATTTAACATGTAATTCTGGGACTGGCCACCCGCAAGGGTGTTAATGGCCACTTTTTTTTAATTGTCATTGGTAATCCACTAGTGGAATTTTATAAAAATTGAATGATTTAGTTTATTAAAACTAAAAATAAGTATAATTTAGCAAATAATATTTATTATCAAAAATAAATAAATAAATAAAATGAAATAAATAAATAAATAAAGTTCTGTTTTGAAAAGCACACATTAATAGGTTTATTTTTTATTTTTTTATCTGGAGCAAAAGATATATTATGCTGGGAAAAGAACTTGGGAACCATAAATATATTGTTAAAAAATGCTGAAAGGGTGGTGACTAAAGTAATGACTGACAGCAAATTCTTTCATCCTCACATGTTGACATTTAATTGCTTAGTGATGAGTGACCAGGTGCATGCACAGAAATTTTGGAGCTTGTCATGAATAACTTTTCTGGGCCACCCTCCATATTGTTTACCCCTATATTTTACCCCAGTTTAAAAAATATTGGGCCCCCTTTCAGGGTCAGGCTCAGGCCAACAGGTGTCCCTTCTCCCCCCTTGTGCACGCCCCTGTGAGTGACCATAATTAATTTTTAACTTTACCTTTATGTTTTATTTGTATTTAATAACATATAATTGTGAGAAAAATCTTTAATGTTCATAAACTTCAATTATGTTTTTGTGCTTTAAGTTCCAACTGTATTTTAATTTATTATCTTTCATAGATGATGGTCTTGAATTGCCCATGACTGTAAATAAAGAATTTAAGCCTTTTATACGCAGACTTCCAGAATTTAAATTTTGGTGAGAATTGCTTTTGTAATTTTAGTTTTTTTTTTTTTATTTGATGTACTTATAAATGCAACTTATAAATATTTCTCATGAATAGGTATTCTGCAACCAGAGCTATATTTGTGGCCATGTTTTGCACATTTTTTGACTTTTTCAACATACCTGTATTTTGGCCAATTTTGCTTCTGTATTTCATTCTTTTAACATTTGTTACATTGAAGAGGCAAATAATGGTAAGGAAAACTATTATTATTTAACTATTTTGTTTTTTCTATTTCTAGTTTCTTATTGTATAGAAGAAAAATGGCTATATTTTCTTTATTTCAAGTTGTAATGAATTCTTCTATAATCAATGTAACAAAATGTTTCAGTTTATTTTCAAATTTTAATTTTTAAATTTTGTTCCTGAAAAAATTTCAGCCCTTAATTTTCAAATCGTTTTATTACTTTCTTCTGATTTATCAGGGGCCCCCCTAAGCATTTGCCACTGTGCCAAATGGAATAAAATCATAGATTTGGTAACGTTTCCCATTCTAGCCACTTCCCCGTCTATTTACTCATATTCGTCTTACTTTTTCTCATTCACTTGTCCATCGTTTGACTTTGTGTTCCATCGTTCTTTTATGCACTGATGAAGGAGTTTGATTTTATAACCCCAAAACAGCTGTTCGCAGAGTCTTATAACCCTTTTTAATTTCTTTTATTCGTATATGTATACATGTTGTTTTATTTTTACTCATTTCATTGTACAACGTTTTCAACTGCTTTTTTTACATATGGATTCATTAGTTAAAATGGAAGAGAATTTCCCCAGGAAAATATCGTCTTCTCGTTATTGCTGTTGGCTTGTGGAGTCCCTTGAGCCTTAAAACATGCAATAAACAGAAAGTGTGCATAAGATTTCACAAAACAACACCACTGCGAGAGCAGCAAAGTGATTGTTACAGACAAAATGAGCATGTCATTGATTCCACATTGATCTTGACATGTTGGTTTTAAACATATCAAAAGTTTCACTGGCAGATTTGCTGAATTTAATGCAAAACTTCACAGTAGCTCTTTGCCTGTTCTAATTGCTCATTCTAAAATACGCTAAGCAAATAAAACACACTATACAAACTATCGTATAGTTAATTTGCAATCAAGAAACTGCTTTAAATCAGCTGATCTGCTAAAACTTAGCTAGATTCAACTGGGATTAACCTGGCGCGTGCCTTCCTAACAGTCTTAGCCTATATATTTTTTCAACAGGCCTTGTAAGTGCCAATCCAAAATAAAATCTTAATAAAACTTGGTTCAAATCGCCAGAATTTTTTTTTCTGCATTTTATTTATTTTTTTCAGTGCTAGTTTTTATTTCCTCAATTCTATATTTGCTGAAAAAAGAGCAAATTTTACCCTGATTGAAATAGTATTTTGTTAGCTACAAATGATGTATATTATGTTTCGCCTTTCTTAATTGTGTGTTCAATTTTCTTTTTTAGCATATGATCACATATAGATACTTACCATGGACACATGGCAAAGTAACTTACAGGGGAAAAGAAGATTCAGGCAAAATAGTCACCACATGATCAAAATACATTTATATGCTTTGTCATACTTATTTTAAGATAGTGTTATTAAACATAAAATAACATTTGGATGCTTTATAAATTTATTTAATTGCTGGAACAATTTATCTACAAAAGCAGTTATTAAATAAAAACTACTTTTTTTAGTATTCAATTTTTTTTTCATAAATTTAGTTTATTTATTAAAAAAATGTTTATTTAGTTTTTAAAGCACATTACTATAAGTATTTTGTCTGAAAAGAAAAAGAGAAATGGTGCTTGAATATTGCTTGTTTTAAAACTAAAACTCATCTGCAGATTTATTTTCTTTTTGTATACGTAGATACATTCTGTAAAATGCTTTGCAGTTTAAAAGTTTTATAAAGCTACTTAAGGTATTTTTATTGAGCAGTTGCAATTCAATTTTTTACCTAAGTACTATTCATCTACAGACTTTTAGTTACATTTGTACATAATATGGGTGTCTAGTGATTAAAGTAAAATAAAAACAATAAATAAAAGGAATTTGTAGATATTAATCTACATTTTTTTAAAAAAATTGCCTGAGCAATATCTCTATTTATTAGTTTTGTTTTCGTCTATTAATGTTAGGAAAATTTTTCTTGAAAAGGTATTTTAAAGCTGTATGTGTTTTTAAAGTCCCCCCCCCCCAAGAGAAATAAAACATGAAGTGAAATAAATGATCAAATTCGAATACGCTGCAAATTGCTTAAAAGCTTTTGTCTGCAACTCTTCAATGACATCTTGGAACTAATGATTATCATCTAAAGAAAAGTTTCTGTGGAATGTCCTACATGTAGTGCTTTTTTTTTTCTTGCAAAACAAGGCTAACTGGTTTATTCAATGTTTATTTCGTGAGTTCATCATGTTTTCTCAGTTGATTCTATTTGTATGCTATTTATCCCTCCATTTTATTTGAAAGGAATTACTTCTTTCCGTTGCTGCTTTTTTTTAAACACAACTTTTGCCACAACTTTAATTATGAGAATACTTTAAAATTAATATTTGTTCATATTAAATTATTGTGAAAATATTTTGTAAAAAATTTGGCTTAGAAGTGGCAGTATTGTAACTTTAGTTATTTAAGTATGACCTTTTTTCCACCATTGCTATGAAATCTTAATGCAGACATTTTATCAGACGAAATTAAAAAAAAAAGCAAAATAAAATAATGTGAAGCATTATATGTTGTTACTTTGACTTTTATCATAAAGATGTAATTCTAAAATATGTTGGTAAAATCATTTTTCTTTTGCATTTCATGCTATTTGCATGCAGTTTTGTAATGATGTTAATTTGTGTTTATAAAATATGTGATCAGATTTCTTCAGTTCTTTCTTTCTTTTAACATTCGCTGCAACTTTCACACAACACAGACAAATAGAGAAGGGGAGGGAGGGGATATTTTGTACTGTAGAGTAAGCACAACTTTAGGATATATGGTTTCAGTGTTGTAAGAAAAATTCATTTGATTAGAGAATTGAAATATTAACTTTTTAAAAGAGCTTTTCTGAGTTTTGTTTAGCCAGTTTTCCCCTGTTGAAATGAGAAAAAATTCACCTCAAATTTAAAAAGTATTTTGAACTTTTTCTTCTAGTATCAAACATTCTGTGAGTGAAGCAAATATTGTGTTTTCATTCAAAACTGAACTAACTTAGCAACAAAACTGCATGAAAATAAAGCAAGCAGAAGTAAGTACCCGAGATTACTAATCCTGGTACAAGTTGAAAGAATTTGAAAGAATTTAGAATTTTAATTTAAAAAAAATACAGAAGCAGATCTTTAATTTAACCTTTTGTATATAATTAATGTTAAATTTTGTCTTTGCAGAAAGACACAGTATTGACTTTACATTAACTCTTTTCTTTTCATGATATGTCTGTAATTTGTAAGCCTCAAATTGTAGAACAGAGTTGTGACACATCTGCCGTCTTAGGGCTAAATAATGCTTTTTCCCTGTATCTGCTATGGTGAAAAAATGTGTTTTGCATCTTAATGGGGTTGTTTCCTTCAGTCAAAAGCATGGGCGCCCATATAGTGGGCCAAGTGAGGGCTCAAGCCCCCCCCCCCCTTCCCTAGAAAGTAGAACTTTCTTGCTTTTAGTACTTTTTTTCTTTACAAAAATGTAAAAAGATTTCTTCTCCAGCCATTAATGAATAAATTATTAAAAATGTCTAATTTTAATAATTAAAAATTTCTAATTTTAATAACTCTAATCTGTACTGAAATCGTTTTCCACGGGGAAAACATCTTGCTTAACCATGGAAAAATCATCTGAGTCCTCCCTTAAAATTTTGCATATGTGAGCCCATGGTTAAATATATTACTTTTGGTCACTGGTAGAATAAGCAAAAAGAAGAATATAGATCCAGAATACTTCTATTTTCTTATTTATATATTTAAGCTTTAATTTTTAATTAATGTTTTGAAATGTCTTATTTTTAAACTAAAGTGATTCATCATGTGATGTCATAAGTTATGAAAGCAGTCTTGAATCGGAGTGCGTGGTTGTCTTTTCTGACTAGATATCGCCATTTAATAATGTTTTCACTGAACAATTTAATATCGGAATGAGAATTGTAATTTAAATAAAATATTCATTAAGCAAAGTTTGACACTGTCCTGAAGCTTTATTCTGGTATCCCTAGCGATTTCTTCACTTGTGACATCAGCAGCAAAAATGAAAACAATGGCTGAATGTCATTTAAGATTATTCTTAAGAGAGAAAATAAGACAGAATTTAGAAAAAAAGTAACTTACCCCATGTTTTTGGCCATGCTCTTTCAGAAAAAAATAGGAATAGAAAATTTCTTGCACCTCAACATGCTCCTCGGCCTTGTGTACTTTAGACATACCGAAATAGCATTCACGGCTCCACATTGGGAGGAAAAATACTAGTTCATGCATTAATTAGCATCACGTTTTTTCATTGTAAAAGATTTCGCTTTTGAATAGTATATTTAGACTCAACGAAGCGATATTTTTTCTTTTATATAGGCAGCGAGAGGATTGCTTGTTTCAATGAGTAGTGTAATTTCACTGCCGCCATTAGACATAGAGCCTGATGACATGGACCTGGAGGGCAACACAATTTTAGCATCACCCAAATGGGGTGAATTTCTTTATTTCTTCCCTTTTTGAAAACTTCCACATGAAAAATATGCAATTTTCATGTGAGAGAGACACCAAATTTTTCCAGGACATGTGCATTACTTTGGTTTGATTGGGCCATGGATGTAATGCTAAGTTCAATTTTATTTTGTTTATCTATTTATTTTTCGAGAGATTTCCCCCATTGATAGAGCATTTTTGATTGGTAGAGCTACACACCTATTTGACTCGAGCGCCGTCGTGCGCCATACCACCTCGCACATAGGGACGGTGCTGCCCTGATCATAGCAGACATAGGAAGAAAGTGGTGTTCATCCCTAAGATGGTGGACATGTCGCTATCTAAGCTAAGGTTGGGGCGTTAGTTGTGCCGTGTTTCTACAACAGTGGCCATTCTGGTGCTCTAAGTAAGATAGTATGATTTCTACGGTTGTATCTTAGGTGGCCACGATAGTCTGTTCAGTAAGACTTGAACTCTAAATAGAAGACTAAACCTGTTGAATGAAGCCTTAAAGAATGTTTTGATTTTTTTTTTTTTTTTTTTTGAAATCCAGACTAGGAGCTGAGCTCCAGGTCATCTCCATTATCCATTACTAAAAAAGGTGACATACTTTATTAGCAGTGACATAGTCTTTAATCTCTAGCATACATTCTTTGATAATTTTTAAAGGTTATGTGTGTATGTGTTATGATTATAGAAAGGATTTAAAAAAACATGGAACATTTTTCAAAATTGATAGAAACATTTATGTCACATCATCTCTGTAAATCAGAATATATTTTATTTCCTTCCGCAAACAAACTTTATACAATAAATGAGACATTGCTTGTGGGACAGGAACATTGTCAAAACTCAAGATTATAAAAAATATTAGCAGTCTGAACAATTTTGAGCTGTCTGTACTCGTCCAAACTTTTTTTGAAAAAATGAATTAAAAAAGGTTCACTTTTCAATAAAACTGAAAATAATAAAAGTTTTTTTCACAGCAGGTGGCAACTGTCGACTCAAAAATGTGTTCTCAGTCTTCCATGCTCATGTGTATGTTTCGTTAGTAAAATGAGCTGTATCCTGGTAGTGCTTTAGTGTTTTCTTCGCTTTCTTTCGCATTGGATGTCTTTAGTTTCGGTGCTGGTTTTGAAGAACTTCCACATGTGACAGCATATTTGATTTCTCTCATTAGTAGTTTGAACAGAGACATCTGAAAATATGCACAGAACTACAGTCAGTGTCAGTGAATAATACAATAAAACAGAAAGAAAAATATTGTAAAAATGAGCTTTGTACAGATTTTTAACTTTACATTTTGTTTTATGCTATTTTAAAAAAACTTTCGCTAATTCCTATTTTCTAGAAGGACTGATCTATACCTAATCTCTCCTTCCCCCCTAGTTTTTTTGAATGAGTTGTTATTAACGTGTTTTTCTGTGTGTTATCCGTGGTGGCGTTATTATCCGCAGGTCCTAAAATCGCCCCGAAGAATAAAAAATCTGCATATAATCCGCGGATAAGACAATGTAAAAAAATGAAATTTTGATTTAGCGTACAATTTTAGCTACTAAATGAAAAACGTGAAGAAGTAATAACTTTTAAAGTATAATCAAAATTTATCTAAAGAATAATGATTTCTTCTTGAAATTGTGTTTATAGTACCCTAATTACTTAAAAACAAAGGAGCAAACATTCTAATCTTTTGCAAATGAAGGCTTCGTTCGTAACTGTATGTTGTTTATTTTACTTGGCTTGAATTCAAGCTATGTAAAAAAAAAAGAAGAAACAACCTATAAGCAGCGAAAGACACTCAAGCTATGTAAAATAAACAATGTACAGGCAGTGGTAACGATCTCTTTGTAATTCCTACTGTAAATATTGAAGTTCAATGTGTTATTATTGAGAAAAAAATAACAGATTATCTGCGGCAGCGTTTTTTCCGCATTTCATTAAATGTACACTTTTTTAGCAGATAATCCGCGAATTATATTACTATTTGACTGTTAATAAATAGTGAAATCCCTTTCCAACGAATACCAACACAACAAAATTTCTTTTTCAACGAAATGAACTTTTAGTCCCCCCCATTAGTTAGTTACATTGCTTGGATTACATTACATACGAGCAAAATTTGTGGTCCCTTGAAGTGTGTAACAGCATTTATCTAGTAAAAGGCAAATAGTAACTTCGACTGCAGAGCTGTTTTAAGAAAGTGGCTGCAATATTTCAAACTAATTCATTATGCTCCATATTTTCGATAAACGTACCTCTGGATCCCTTGTGAGCTTTCTCTGGAACCAAAGAAACTCGAAAACGCCAACGCAGGCTGACAAACAGATTCCGATGACCATCACTACAAACACACCTCCGACGTTACCAAGTCCAAGTTCGTTGACGCTGCCAGAAGTTTTACTAGCTTCGCTGCAGCTGCCTCCGCCCTTCTTTTGCTTCCACCAGCGTTCCTTAAAGGTATGAAGCAGGCCTTCCTCTTGAAGTTGCAAAATACCACCGCTCAGCCAGTTTCGTAGCTTGTGACTTCCTAAAAAATTAATCTTATACTTACTTTTTTTTTTTTTTTTTGTAAATTACCTATTAATTCAAAATACAGTGGTGCCGGTTAATTTAATCAACCGCTTTAATGAATCAAATCATCAAACACATCAAAATTCATCTTTATTGAATTAGCCTCTTTATTGAATAAAACCAAAACTGTTCAGAACAAACGCGATTCATTTTAGCGGCGGCCAATGTATTATGCACCATATTTGAGTCATTCCATTTCAAGTGACCTAGTGGTCTCCACTCGACCATCTCCGATTTGGATGAAATTCTATGGAAGTGTAGAGATGCTTTTGAAACTAACCTAAGCAAATTTTCAGCTTCCTTGATCCAAATCCTGAGGATCTAGGATCTCCGAAAAATGTGATTCAAAATGGCAGATCAGCTTTTTGTGCCAAATAGCCAAGTTTAGAGTAAGTTTACAGAAAATTTTATTACACTGGAAACCTAAAATTTTAGGCGCTTAAAGTACGTTTGGCAGTTAATATATTCAAATATTTTTGTGAATTTGAGCCCGTTAGATTTTGTCGAGCATGCGCATGAAAAAGCGCGATGGGGAAAATTTTTACTATGTTTTAAGTTGTCATAAAATATGAACAAAAAGTATTCAAAAGCTCATGCTTCGTGATTCCATTGTAAAAATACTTGTTTTCAATGGGTTACAGTTGCAGAGCTAAAATATCTTATTTTCTAAAAGATATTGACATATACAAAGTGGCGATCAAGACCCGTTCAAGTGAAAAATAGCCTATTATCAAAGCGCTATAGCTCAAGTTTATCACCTTGCATCTTCTTTTCGTTAAAACCATTAAAAAAACAGAATTTTTCTATTCAAAATAAGTTTTTTCTAGGAACATGTTCTTTCGTTTAAGGATAAAAAATGAGGTTACATACTGTAAGCCTGAACTTTTTCGGGGCTTAAAGTACTTTTAGTTGTTAAAAACGTTCTAGTATTTTTTATGAATTTGAGTTCTTAACTGTTATGTAGCACGCATGAAAATGCCGCAAGAAAAACGCAGTGGAGAAACTTTTCCCTGGATTTTAGAATGTCCGAAAATTTTGAACAAAAATGATTCAAAATCTCGTACTTTTTAATTCTATTGTTCATCATGCATGTTTTTAATGGTTTATAGTTGCAGAGCATAAATATTGATTCTCTAAAAGATATGATCATCCAGAGTGGCTGTCAAAATCGCTCACATGAAAAAAAAAGCCTATTTTTAATGCACTGTAGAACAAGTTTGTCACCTTGCATCTTCTTTCATTGGCACCATTAGAAAGAACATATTTTTTCCTATAAAAATAGTTTTTCTTTACGATGGTGTTCTTTCGGAGTTTGCAATTGTTATTAGTCAGAAATAGGTTTTTAATTCTTATCTTAAAAGTTCTTTTGCAAATTAAATGTATTAGAAATAGAAAAAACATCCTGTTCTGGAAGCAGACGGATATATCAGAGTGAACAATCTAATTTTCGTTTTCTATCAAATTTCATTTGCAAAGTATTTTTTTAAAGGATAAATAAAAAACACAATTTCTGATTTATAACAGTTGAAAAAAAAACAAAACACTATTAGTTAGTTTCTATGGCATTCACCATTCTTTATTTATTGTAGAACAAGATTTTCTCGCTAACGACAAATAGTATTTCAAGCTCATTTTTTTTACGTTTATTTGAAAGGGCACCACCGTAAAGCGAAACAATTTTTTTTCGAAAAAATATGTTCTTTCTAATGGTACCAAGGAAAAGAAGATGCAAGATTACAAACTTGACCTAGAGCGCATTAATAATGGGCTATTTTTCATGTGAACCAGTTTGACAGTCACTTTGGAGGCCAATATGTTTTACAAAATCAATATTTACGTTCTGCAACTATTATTGTTAAAAACATCTATATTGACAATAGAATTACGAAGTACGAGCTTTTGAATGATTTTTGTTCAGAATTTATGACACTTTAAAACCCAGGAAAAGTTTCTCCACTGCGTTTTTCTTGCGACTTTGCACGCGTGCTACATAAAAGTTAATGAACTCAAATTCATAAAAATACTAGAATGTATTGACAACTAAAAGTACTTTAAGCCACAAAAAATTTCAGGCTTCCAGTGTGTAAGCTCCTTTTTTTATCCTTAAACGAAAGAACACCTTCGAAGAAAAAAACTTATTTTGAATGGAAAAAATCTGTTCTTTATAATGGTTTTAGCGAAAAGAAGATGCGAGGAGACAAACTTGAGCTATTAGTTCACGCGCATGCTACACATAATCTAACGGGCTCAAATTCACAAAAATACTTGAATATATTAACGGCTAAACGTACTTTGAGCACCTAAAATTTCAGGCTTCCAGTGTAATAAAATTTTCTGTAAACTTGCTCTTATATTGGCAATTTGGCACAAAAAGCTGATCTGCCATTTTGGATCACATTTTTTGGAGATCTTAGATCCTCAAGATTTGGATCTAGGAAGCTGAAAATTTGCATTGGTTAGTTTTAAAAGCATCTCTACACCTCTATAAAATTTCATCCAAATCGGAGATGGTCGAGTGGGGGCGATATGAAAGTTTAGGTCAGTTGACATGGAATGACTCAGTGGCATTTCATAAATTCAGTCAAAATATATTTATTGACTGCAATATGAAATTTTAATGTATAATGTAGTCTCGAACACACTATTTTAAAATACACCCAAGTTTGAAATTTTACTGATAGCTCATTTTTCATGCTAATGTTTTCCTTGTTTAAATTTGCAACAAGTTCAAGCATTCAATGCAACAATCTTTATACATAAAGGGCTAATCTCTGTCCGGATGTCCGGGGTAAACTTCAAAACTACAGGCCGAATTTCAACCATTTTTTTTTTACCATAGATAGCTACATAATCGGGGAACAACTTAGGCTATAATTTATTGCTAAAGAACTTAGTTTTAAAAAGTTATGGTGGAAAACATTAAATTTCATGTAATTTCTCTATTCAATGATTAAATATAAAAACCATTGTTAGGAAAATTCGTTGCCTAACAACAGCAATATTAAAAGTAATCACTCTTAATATTGTTAATCAAGGCTTCTCTGGACAAGCATGACATTTATTGCTTTCTTAGGAGTTGTATCCTCATCTTTATACATAAAGGGCTAATCTCTGTCCGGATGTCCGGGGTAAACTTTAAAACTACTGGACGGATTTTAACCATTTTTCCCACATAGATAGCTACATTATCAGGGAGCAACTTCGGCTATAATTTATTCCTAAAAAACTTAGCTTAAAAACGTCGTGATCGGAAAAAGTAAATGTCATGTAATTTCCACATCAAATGATTTAAGATTAAACCCATTGTTTCGAAAATTCGTTGCCTAACAACAGCAACAACAAATGTAATCATAATGTAATTTTTGAATCAAGGCCTCTCTGGAGAAAGAATGACAGTTATCTTTATATATAAAAGGCTACTTCTGTCTGGATGTCCGTGGTAACTTCAAAACTACTGACGAATTTCAAGCATTTTTTCCACATTGATAACTACATTATCAGGGAGCAACTTAGGCTACAATTTATTCCTAAAAAACTTAGTTTAAAAAAGTTATGATCGAAAACAGTAAATTTCATGTACTTTCCCCATTAAATGAGTCAGTGTTGGGCATTAATCAACTAAATCCTATATCGACTAAAGTAATCTGACTCCCATTTAGTTCAGACTAATATTTTAAAAATTTAATTCAATTGCAGACGAAGATTAACGTTAGTTTAAACTAACTCGTTAGTTGACTAAAAAAACTAATTTAGTTCAGATTGATTTAGTTCAGATTAAATTAATCAGATTGAATTTAGTCAAACTAATTTAATCAGATTGATTTAGTCAACTAAAGTAATCAGATTAAATTTCGTCAGATTAAAATTTAAACTAAATCTAATCAGATTGAAATAAATCTACACTGTTAAAACTACAGATTGCGTTTGGATTCTTTAAGGGGTTCCTTTCTCTTCTCCCCCCCCCCAATGAATATTAAGTAGCTCCTAATGTGTTACGGGGGGGGACATTGGGGGTTGGGGGGCTGCCCCCCTTACCGATTTAAGACCTTAAAAAATCAATAATTTTTAATAACATCCCCTTTGGAGTGACGCAGTTTGCAACATGACCCACACTACCCCCCCCCCCCCCGCCCCCATTTGGTATACAATACTGCTTTTGGTCTACTTTATCTTTTATCTTCTTTATCTTTACTAATAATAAAGCTGAAAGTCTCTCTGTCGGGAGGATGTCTGGATCTCTGTGACGCGCATAGCGCCTAGACCGTTCGGAGCCGATTTTCATGAAATTTGGCACAAAGTTAGTTTGTTGCATAGTGGCGTGCACCTCAAAGCGATTTTTCGAAAATTCGATTTTATGAATTTTCTATTAAAATTTTAAGTTCTTTTTCACATAAGATTTAATAATAATAAAGCTGAAATTCTCTCTGTTCGGAGGATGTCTGTAGGATGTCTGGATCTCTGTGACGCGCATAGCGCCTAGACCGTTCGGCCCGATTTTCATGAAATTTGGCACAAAGTTAGTTTGTTGGCATAGTGGTGTGCACTCTCGAAGCGATTTTTCGAAAATTCGATTTTGTTCTTTTTCTATTCCAATTTTAAGCCCATTTTTCACAGAAATTTTATAAAATGGGAAAGAATTTGTTCTGAAAATTATCTTTCTTTATCTTTCTCCTTTTCTTTTCTTTTTAAATAACAAACCTGAAAGTCTCTCTGTATGGATGTTTGGATCTCTGTGACGCGCATAGCGCCTAGACCGTTCAGCCGATTTTCATGAAATTTGACACACAATTAGTTTGAAACATGGGGGTGTGCACCTCGAAGCGATTTTTTGAAAATTAAATTTTATTTATTTTCTATTAAAATTTTAAGCCCTTTTTCAACTATCTTTAATAATAATAAAGCTGAAATTCTCTCTGTCCGGAGGATATCTGGATGTCTGGATCTTTGTGACGCGCATAGCGCCTAGACCGTTTGGCCGATTTTCATGAAATTTGGCACACAGTTAGTTGTTGCATAGTGGTGTGCACTTTGAAGCGATTTTTCGAAAATTCGATTTTGTTCTTTTTCTATTCCAATTTTAAGCCCATTTTTCACAGAAATTTAATAAAATGGGAAAGAATTTGTTCTGAAAATTATCTTTCTTTATCTTTCTTTTCTTTACTTCTTTATGTTTCTCCTTTTCCTTTCTTTTTAAATAACAAACCTGAAAGTCTCTCTGTATGGATGTTTGGATCTCTGTGACGCGCATAGCGCCTAGACCGTTCAGCCCGATTTTCAATGAAATTTGACACACAATTAGTTTGAAGCATGGGGGTGTGCACCTCGAAACGATTTTTCAAAAATTCGATTTTATTAATTTTCTATTAAAATTTTAAGCCCCTTTTTCACAGAATTTTTACTAATAACAAAGCTGAAAGTCTCTCTGTCTGGAGGATGTCTGGATGTCTGAATCTCTGTGACGCGCATAGCGCTTAGACTGTTCGGCCCGATTTTCATGAAATTTGGCAAAGTTAGTTTGTATCATGGGGGTGTGCACCTCGAAGCGATTTTTCGAAAATTCGATGTAGTTCTTTTTCTATTTCGATTTTAGGAACAAAATTATCATAAGATGGACGAAATTACCATAACGTGGAACCATAACATGGGCATAAGCCAAATGGCGATAAAATTCACCATACATTATTTGTAAACTATACAGGCGGACCAAAAGACCTTTTAATTTTCTATTACGGGCAAAGCCGTGCGGGTACCACTAGTACTGGAATAAAGGCTTAATTTTTTTCATATCCAGATAGCCGGTGCCTATTCCCTATTGCAGTTACTTATATGAAGGGATGCCCCCCTCTCAAAAAGAAACTTCACTCCACTCAAATTATGGGGGGTGGTTAAAAAACGCGAAAATTTTCCAAAAACAAACCTTAAAATTTTGAAGTCTGCGCCACCCGCCCCACTAATTCCCCCCTCCCCCTGTAGGCCACACCACTTCTGATCTTATTCGGAATAAAATGCTTGAATTTTTTTATCCAGATGGCCGATGCTTGTTCTGTTTCAAGTAACTTACTTAAGGGGATACCCCCCTTAGATTGAACCCCTCTCAAAATTACGGGGGAAGGGGGCTCCCCCCCCCAAAAAAAACATAAGTACAAATTTTTTTCAAAAACAAGCGCTTAAAATTTTAAGTTTGAACCAACCTCTCCACTGACCACGCCCCCCCCACCCCCCCGTAGACCACGACTGCTTCTGGTTTTATTGGAATAAAATGCTTGAATTTTTTAAATCCAGATGGCTGATGCATGGTCTGTTTCTGAGTAACTTACGTAAGGGGATACCCCTCCTTAAATAAGAAAGTCCCCTCATATTCTGGGGGGCTCCCCCACCTTGAAAAAACCTATTAAAACACGAAAATTTTTCAAAAACAAACCTTACAAATTTGAAGTCGGCGCCACGGACCCCGTTAGTCTGGATCACCGGATAATCCGGCTCGATCGATTTGACCGATTTCCCTTTACATTTAAAGAGCGATCGTAAAAATTCCATAATAATTATTTATTTAACCCTCTCACGGCAAGACCGTGTTATGTCGTTGATTGAGTTCCATTTTCTTCGCAATGCAACTTTTGAATCAATTTGTTTTACTCGATAGGGCAAAAAATTGAACTGTCACAGGAGAAGATTACAGACTTTGTAATAACAAAGTAGACATGTTTACTGTTTATTTGTAATTCTATGTGTTTCCTTTTAAGGTGATTTTCAGTGAGTATGTTTTATTTTGTTTTGTTTTTTTCATTCTCCGGATTTTCGATATTCCGGATTGGGTCGGATTCCAATTAATTCAAATTATCGAGGTTCTACTGTAATGCCCCCCCCCCCCCCCCGCCACCACCAAAAAAAAAAAATCAAAAAGATTATTACATTTTCTCATGGTTTCGATATTTTTTTGTATTTTTCAAGCAAACGTTCGAAATTTTCCCCGCGGGGGGGGGGGGGGAGCGGGTCATGACCTTCATGACCCCTCTTTGTATCTGCAATTGACATACACTTGGACATAAAAATATACATCTGTACACCAATATACTCGGGATAACAAGTTACACTTATATACTCGTATATACACGTATTTACTTGTGTTTGCACGTACTTTGATGTACATATACGTGGCAAATATAAAATTAGTGTGTAAACGTATATCACTCGGATTAACACGTTTACATACGTGTATACATGCACATACTCGTATATACACGTACTTACTCGTATATACACGCATTAACTCGTGTATGC